>NW_026057577.1:71291585-71471542 GCF_023721935.1 Panthera uncia | reverse complement strand
ATTGAAGTGGATACCAAGGTTTGTAAAATAGTCTATCTAGAAAAGAGGAGTTGCCTCTAAATTTTATAATGATCATTGTCAGAGAAGGCTATATTGTAAAATTGTTTTATTGTGCCTTTCTATATATTTTTTCCAAACTGTACTGAAATCACTTATAATCATTGTTGCAGTTCTTTTTGTAGCACAGTAAAAGAGTGATCCTTCAGCTATTTGAAGAGGGTATATTTTTAATGGATATTTTTCTTATAATTTTTCTTAGTCGTGGTTATAAAAGCCATAAAGTTCACAGTTGTTGGTATGTGAGTCTAGTTAGTAGAGCCTGGACCCTGAAGAGAAATAGGAAGACACAGCAGTCATAGTCCTTTTAAGACTAAGTAGCCAAGATCTAATGTGGAATCAGTATGTAAAAATGAGAAGAATCCTTACCCGACTTTATAGACAAGCTATTACTGCACAGATTTGGTTGGAGCTTTATGTTCACTTGAGATCCCTATAAAGAGACTTGTGTTGTCTTTATTGAACTTGAGCAGTTGGCCTTAATATCTCATTATTCAGATTAAACCTATGTTAATTTATACAGTCTTTCTATGTTTATTGATAAGTGATAATCTCATATTTTGCCTTGTTTCTATGGCATACAGACAAAATATAAAGCATACGTCCTTTATATTTTTATGAAAGGAGCTTGTAGGGATTTGAGTTATAGAAAAATGCATACCTTCTTGACACTATGACTGTATCTAAAGACAGAACTAATGAATACTAAATTTGGTTAAGATCACTCAGTCATGAACCAATGCGAGTTTTTGTTTTGTTAAATTTTGATCGTGTGACAAGTTTTCTGAGACACAAAAAGGAAACCAGAAATCAGACAGATGATCAAAAATATTAAATACCCTGATAAGGTTTGCATCCTTGTGGTTTTCTCTGCTATCCTGACGGTTCTTTAAGGTTCTGTCATTTTCAGTCAACAGAGAGTACATGTGATCAGTGTATCTGATAAACTTGTCAATGCCTCTTTAAAGCAGGATTCCCCAACCTATTCAATTCAGGCCCTGCCCCCCCCCCCATTTCAAGTATCATCTTGATAAGATAGCTATGTCACAGGCATCTGTGTATAGCCAGCTCAGTCTACAACTAATTTGTGCAGGAAAAAATTAAATCAGGAGGTAAATTATTTCATGATTGCTCATTCCCAACAGAGTTAGGCATCATTCTGAAGAAAATATCAAATAATTGGTTTCAGGCCGTGTCAGACACATGCAATTCCCTTCTCTAATGGCTGTGTGTGGTAGCACCAGGCCTCAGGGGTCAGCAAAGAACTGGAAATAGCTTAGTGCCAGGCACGGCAATGGAGAGATGGAGCACATAGGAAATGAAGTGGCAATAAGTGCAATCCATAGGGGAAATGTGCTTCACTTGGAGTTTAATATATCGGTTCACAATCTGGCAGGAAGCCATGCAACAATTGTTTACCTTTTTGTCAGCATCTGCATCTGTTCTGTTTTGTAAACAGCACTTAACTCTCCGTCGGTAAATGCCGGAATCAATAACAACTGTTAAGGGATTTCCTAGCCCCCCCCCTTCTTTTTTTTTTATATTCTATAACAAATGCACACTACAAACAATGTTTGCCTTAGATTAACAAGGAACAGACATTAACAGGGTCAAAGGGATTTGGTTGGGAACATTTTATAGCTTCTTGGGTTTACAGTAATTATATCTGTGTGATTTGAATGTATTTTGTAACCTATCCAAATTAAACTGTTAAAAAAAATGCTAGCAAGCAGTAATGAAGATGATTTTTTATAATTATCTTAAGTACTGTGTATAGAAAACTGCTGGCACTGTTTGTAATAATTTAGTTCTGTGCAATATTGTGTATTACAGCTGCTATGCAGAAATATTAAGTTGCCTTTTGCAGTTTTAGGAAATTAGTGATTATATCCAGCAGTACTAATTATTTTAAACATACAGTTATTAAAAAAAAATTACACACCACAGTGAGACATAAAAAAGGGTCGATCTGTGACTAGTGCCTATAAAACTAAATATATTATTAGTAAATGCAAAAGAAAGAACAACTACTTTTAAGTTCACTGTCTTCAGGGACTGAGTAGATGAATGTTGTCATAAATGCAGGATTGTTACAATAGTTATGGCATCACTTAAAAGTGAATATCACCAAGATCAGAGGAACACATTATTACTAATGGGATTTATGCATAGATCTCCCCATGCACCACTTTGAAAACTTACTCCTTAAAATTTCCCCCTGCACAATTGCTAAGTTGCCTTGCTTTTGGTTTATTAAACTACTTCATATCTGATTGAACCCAAATCTAATTTTGTTT
Organism: Panthera uncia; assembly: GCF_023721935.1. Taxonomy (NCBI): domain Eukaryota; kingdom Metazoa; phylum Chordata; class Mammalia; order Carnivora; family Felidae; genus Panthera; species Panthera uncia. Next base: position 71,469,188 of record NW_026057577.1, on the reverse strand, counting down.
TCTTCTATTTTTACTTGTATAATAAGCGTTAAATCTTAGACTTTTCTAGTAATTTTTGTCAAATGTGTGACTTCTTTGGATTTTTCATTGGTTTACCATAAACCAGAAATAAAATTGAGGAATTATTTGATCAGGTCAGTTAGTCAAGATTTACATTCCCTTGTCTTTTTTTTTTTTTTACTTTATGTGTTTTATGACACTGTGGAGTGAATTTTTTTACTTTTTTTGCCAATCATTTTGCTATTTCACTTGTCTAAATTATTTTGGCCAACATTTTTTTTAAAGTTTGTCATATTTTTTTATTAAATAGATCCAAGTAGAATTTAGAATTTGGAAATTTGGATAATAGTATCTTTCATACTCCTACTGATACAGAAACTATTTTGGCTTCATTTTCTTGACTGCATATTTATTTATTTCACTTTCTGTCACTGGGTATGATATTAATATATGGTAATATACATACAATCACAAGTTAGATGTACATTGTAAATTCATTGTTATCACCCAAAATATCTAGATTTTCATGCTTTCATCACCATCAGAATTACAATCCAGATTTCATAAACTGGCACTTCAAACTCGTTTATTTGATTGAAGGTATAGCATGTTTTGAGGCTTAGAAACTAGAGATGTGCCATTGAAAACCATAGACAACTCTTAGAAGTCAGCTTTTCCCTTTTATAATTACTTCCTTTACCAAAGTCTCGTGTTACCGAATATCTCTATAAATTTAAAGAACGTAAGAATGAAAGGCTTTAGCTAAGGCTGTTTGTGCTTTGCCTCTTGAACATCTGTTTGACAGGAATTAATGGCTCGCTTTTGCCATTTCATGTTAAATATTTTAAATCACACCCTAATCATTCAGTATACAAGTTTAAAACTCATGATTGAAATTTTCATACCCAAAATCAAAACGTTCAAAGTTTTATTGTTCCTGAAATAATCAAAATGACTATTCTGCATTTATGTCAGCATAAAAGTTAACTATGTCTTAGCAGAGCTTGAAAAATTTTAGTGGTGCTGTCCTGATGGAATGTGTAAGGCACTTACTGGGAGATGGGTGTTGTCTATGAATCATTGGCTAATTTTTAAAAATTGATTGTTAAAGGTAGCCCTTGTTGTATTAGGTGAAAGCAGTAATCATTATTCCCTAAGCAAAGGGAAAATTAAGTGCTAATTAGTAAGTTATGGAGTGTGCAGTAATACTTAGAGGGTAAGCAGAATTTCCCCACTGGTAGCAAATGCTATCTGGGGACAATAGAGTCAACAAATTGATTGCTGATATCTAATTGTGTTTTTCAAATCCCGCAAAGTACTAACTATTAAATGTCAGGAGGGTTTTCATCTCCATGGCAAAGTTTCTGTATTGAAACCTTAGCTTGTAATAAAATTTGAATTTTATGCTATTATTTTAAGAGTTTATCCTACCCATGATTATTTACTTACATGTAGCATTCTTATTCATTAGACCTTTTCCTTCAAGATCTTGAAGTCTCTATTCAATTATAGTTTTATTTCCTTTTATTTACTTAAGATGAAACTTTGAAAAAAAGATATATGTCATCCTCTTTATATTAATTTTATAACACTTTGAAGGATATTAGCTTTCATAGTCATCAAATGAGAATTGCTAAGTTGTTTATATTGTCACAGTTTGAAGATCTAATCTTTATTGGTGGTGCAATAGAGCTAACATATTTTATGCTCTTAGTTATGCCATAATGTAGATTCGATCTTGAAAATTAGCATTTAAGATATTTTAACTTGATGTCCACACAAAATAAAGATTTGAATACTGAGATTATCTTTTAAATATCAGGTAGACACAATTCTAAATGTTAACTTGATTTGTAATAAATATAAATGAATTATAAAAAGGCAGCTTCTGTTAATATAGTTTTTGATTTCTCAGGGAAAGAACAGATTTTTATTTTTTCCATAGTTAAAATTTACACACACTAAGATAAAATCTGATCTCCATGTTGAATCACTCACAAAAATAAGATTGTTCATCTAATACCAGCTTGGAGTTACTCGTGCCACTTTGTGATAAAAACAAAGGAGCACAGCTGCTTCCCCGATTTATCACAAGCCTTTTGGAGCCTTCTAGCCTCCAAGTGAATTCCAAGCATGTAAGTCTCACTTTGGCAAACTGGAAATCTTGGCTCTTCCAACAACTGTAAATGGCTGCTTTCCGATCCTCTTGCCTGGCATGAGTGAAAGCAAACTCAGCTGAGATTAAGAGAGGGGCTTTACAACTTTCACTCCAGCTGATTGTCAGTTATCTCTCTACCCATTGGAGACAAAGACCACAGGACAGCCCTCAGCTTGCAGGAAATTCCCATTTCTTGCTCAAATTTACTTTTCTGTTACTTGAAACCAAAAACTTTGGAGAATTACAATCTTATCAATAAATGCCTTCTCTAAGATACCTTAAGGACTCTGATAATACTCTCTTTGTTATTTGTTAAAAGCAGCCCTTCTTTTAGACCTAATTGAGCTGATCTGAGGTTCTTTCTTCCTTAGGCCCCTTTGAATTTCAGGTACATGTTTATGATCATAAGCCTTAGTACACAGGCTAGAATCCTAGGTGTCTTCCACATCATGCCCTTGTAGTACCCTGTCCTTTTGGTCTAAAGGTGATGAAGTCTGGCTCCAAGATATCTGGCTCCCTGGAAGATGTCGAAGGTTGGAAAAAGCAGAATAGATGATTCCTCATTAGGAAGATACACATATTTGCCTTTCAAGTGGCAGGACTTTCTTTCTGAACCCTTGGGAGAAATCAGAGAGGCTCTTGAATTGGTCTTCTCTGAAGACAACCAAGGAGATGAAGAATGCTTAAGGCATGAGCAAGAGCTCAGAATCAGGATTGAGACTGTCAGATAATGGAAAAGTGGTGTGAGTGCAACGGGAAGCCTAGAACACAGGTGAGACAGGGACATGCATCGTGGCTTATAGGACAGTGGAGTCTCACTAGGGGTCTTCCCAGTTAAAATAGAGAGTTCAGTTTGGTGTTTTGAGAGAGGAGGTGGGGCCAGAGGACAGGTGGCTCCACATCCAAAATGAACGCCAGGAACATTTCTGGCCTAGACTTATATTGTGAGGACAGAAAGAAAGAGAGAAACTAAGGTTTGGAAAATGTATTAAAGTATTTTTACATTTTGTTAAGCTTTTTTTTTTTTTAATGGTTATTTATTTTGAGACAGAGAAAGAGAATGCATGCAAGTCTAGGGAGAGGCAGAGAGGGAGAGAGGGAGAGAATCCCAAGCAGGCTCTGCACTGTCAGTGCAGAGCCCGATATGGGGCTCATTCTTAAAAACCCTGAGATCATGACCTGAACTGAAGTCAGAAGTCGGATGCTGAGCCGACTTAGCCACCCAGGTGCCCCTCATTTTGTTCAGTTTTGAGGGCACTTTTATACATGAAAGCTATGCTAAATTATATATTTCATAAACGTGGATCTGAAATTTTTTCTAGGACACAGTTGTAGATGTTGTGATATGGAATATTTGAGATCTGAAATAAAGTGGAAATAAAGTGATCCACTGACCCACTGCTAAAGCTGCATTTCATTAGAAATGGTCTTACTACTTTAAAAAACGATCAGAGCAATGAATTTTTATTTTAAAAATTAAAACATAAAATACATATTAAGAAGAAGGTCAAAAGGGGCGCCTGGGTGGCTCAGTCAGTTGAGCATCCGACTTCAGCTCAGGTCATGATCTCGGGGTGTGTGGGTTCGAGCCCCACGTCAGGCTCTGTGCTGACAGCTCGGAGCCTGGAGCCTGCTTCGGATTCTGTGTCTCCCTCTCTCTCTGCCCCTCTCCCGCTCATGCTCTCTCTCTCTCTCTGTCAAAAATAAATAAACATTAAAAAAATTAAAAAAAAAAAAAAAAAGAAGAAGGTCAAAGTCACATTTCCTTCCCTCCAATCCCAGTCTCCAGGATCACCACTCTTATTCACACTTTGTTCATACTCTAGAATTTTTCTATGCACATGTAAAAATTGATATACAAATTTATATTTTTCAAAATGAGATCAAACTAGACATATTGTTCTGCATTGTGCTTTTTTCAATTAAAATTTCATGACCTCCTCCCGTGTCATTGCAATTTGGTTTGGCATTCTTTGCAGCAGAACTATATTCCCTAATAGAGATGTAGCATAATTGATTTGCATATGGCTAAATTTAAATTGGTCTTATCAGGTTGTTGGCTCAATGGATTTAGAAAATCTTAATTTTTTTTCTCCCCCAAAGCAACATGCCCACTTTTAGAGAAATATGCGTACATACACACACGTGTGTGTTTAATCAAACATGCATGTATGTTTAAAATGTATAAATTAAACAGTGATAATCTTTTACCCTCTCCACCCCTAACCCTAAAACCCTAAAGTAATCCCTGTTTTACACTTTAACGTGTGCCCTTCCACATTTATGTGTGTGCATGTACTATATATGCACATTCTACAAATTCCTCTGCAATTTTTTTTTAATTTACTATATCATGGACCTCTTTTGTATTAATATGTACAAAATGATCTGTATTATTCTTTTTAGGGCCTGCCACCTATTGTGTTTATGATTATGTCATTATTTAATTAATTAACTAACTCCTGTTGATAGATATTAGGGTTTTCCCAGTTTCTTTTTGTTTGTATGCTCGTGTGAGTATCTTTTGAAGTTTTATTTCTAGAAGAGACATCGGTGAGCCAAAGAAAAAGCTAATTAAATTTGGTATGTGAACTCAAAATAGCCCTCCAAAATCAATAGACTTACTGGGTTTTAACTACAACTATTCAGAAGCATAAATATCTAAGTTGATGCATGAATTCATTTGAACATCAGATCATTATGACTTTTTTTGAAGTGTTAAAATTCCTGTGCTCACCTGCCTCCTCCTGGATTATCAAGGCTATTGCTGTCTTGTCAGCTGTCTTACTGCTGCCAAAAAAGGCCCTCAGCAAAGGGATGGGGGTGTAGGAAGGACACTTAATGCTCAGTGTCTTGTAGGGGGCTTTGCAGCTGGAGAGATGTGGCTTTGCATTCCAGCTTTGCCACTTGACAGCTACATGGCTTTGGACAGGTTGCTTATCTTCTGTGAGCGTCAGTTTAGTCTGTAAGATGGACATGATAATAAAATCTACCTCATAGTATCTAAGTATTAATATAGATGTACTTAGTGTTTGGCACAAACTAAGCATTTTGTTATCATTATTTTTTTAAGTTTATTTATTTATTTGGAGAGAGAGTGAGTGAGCAGGGGAGGGGCAGAGAGAGAGGGAGAGGGAGGATCCCAAGCAGGCTCTGCGCTGTCAGCACAAAGCCCAACGCAGGACTCAAGCTCAGGATCCGTGAGATCATAACCTGAGCTGAAATCAAGAGTCAGACGCTTAGCTGACTGAGCCACCCAGGCACCCCTTGTTATCATCATTTTAAACATATACATGTATACATACATAGCATTAAACTGAAAATGTGACTTGTCATATATTAATATGGTGTTCCTAAATACCTATACATGACAAAGGGCTGCTTATTTGTTACTTTTGTCAATTTCTCATTGAATAATTTTGTCTTCAGAATCTTTCATATAATATTCTCTGGAAGTGCTATATTAACATTTTCCAATTTCAAAATAAGCAATAGTAATGAAATAAGACTAAGTTAAAATAATAGATGCATGTAGATTCTCTCTTTTTTATCCTCTTGATTCCAACCATCACTGTGTTGGAAGGGCTACCTGATGTAGGTCCTGCACTGATCCCCCCCATTGGAGCTTGTGTATTTCCAGAGCTAAATGCCTGCTCAGCTGGTCCCTGGGATGGTCCACAGGCACTCCAAATACAGCATGGATAAAACAGAACTCCTCTTCATTCCCCCTAATCCCTGTTCCTCTTCCCCAGCCCAAGTTAATGTCACTAATAATCACTCAGGCAGAAACCGTGACTCATTTTCCCCTTCTGCCCATCTCCCCACCGTCAAAAGAATTACCAAGATTCTTTAATTTGCCGTGTCACCTAAATGTTTTCAAGTCTATCTACTTTCCCTTCTTGCCATCAAGGCCTGATTTCGGTCTTCATCATCTCTCATTTGGACTGTTAAAAAAAATCTTTTTTATTGGATTCCTTGCCCTTATTCTTGTATTTTCTGAAACATCTGACAAGCACATGCCACTCCCCGTTGAAGGCCCTTCACTGGCTCCTCATCACTGTCAGCATACAGCCCCAGCTCTTCAGTATTAGAAACCAAGCCTTCCTTGACCTAGCACCTGCGTTCTCCAGCCTCATCTCGTGCCTCTACACACCTCATATTTTTCACTCTCTGACAACATGAAACTGACAGCCCCACTCATGCTGTGCTCTCTCTCACCTCCTTACCCTCTTCCCTTCCCTTCTTTGCCTAATTCCCATCGATCCTTTATGACAGCTCATGTGTCATTTCTTCCAGGAAGCTTTCTCCGAGCTAGAGCCCCTAATCCATACTCCCACAGCATCTCCGTATGCCTTTCTCAAAGCTCTTAGCATATTCTATTAAAATATCTAATTAGGGGTCTGTCTCCCCATATGGACTCTAAGCACCTCAAGGGCAAGTATTATTTATTTTCCTCAGCACCCAATCCACTGCCTAGCACACAACAGGAGTTCAGTGAATATATTTTTTTAACTGCATCGTTTTCTTGAAATAAATCAGTGTCCGGAGGTATAATGTAGGAGACAACTTATCAACTTACTAATTGAGCCTCTACAATATTTTAAAAATATTGTGCTAAGATGAATGGGGATTCCAAAAAGTATAAGACCCACACTTCCTATATAGATAGAGAAATAAAATGCGAATGTGAAAAGCTGCTGGAAGTTATGCAGACAAGCAGTTGCAGAGCTCTGAGAAAGTGATTCCAGCAGGTAGGGGTCCCTTCTGCTGTCCAGGGTGATGAAGATGACAGATGATATGGAACTGAATTGGTTGCAGGGTGAGCGAGATCTGGAGAAGCAGAAAGCGGGAAGAGTTGAGCGACAGTGTTCACTCCCTGGTGCTTTCCTATAATGCAGAGTAGGGGATGTATACAGAGTAGAGGGTTTATTTGGAAGGCACAACAGTAAGAAGAACACCCGGGCCTGGTTTCTCAGGTCTTCTGGCTTCTCCCATCTCAGCACTCAATCCCAAGACTTCCAACAAGATACCTTCTTCTGTTCCTACTCTCGATCACCCACTCACACCCCCAGCTCAACTCAGCAGTAGCTAATAATATTCCTTTGGAGAATAACTACTTTCCTTGAGGCAATCTTTTCTGAAGTTTGAAATCAATTTAAAGTCTACTTTTATTTGGTGTCTTCAAGTACTTTCAAATCTAGGGCTAACACCTAGAGAAAGGGTGAGAAAGACTAACCCATCAAGCCATATGTGAGGGAAAAAGCATATAATACCATATTAAGTTAATTAGCAACTAATTTGTCTCTTTAAGTGCATTAGGAATTCATAAAAGGGAGGTTTTACTGTGAGGGAGAGCAAGCTGGCAAAACTTCACGAAGAATATGGCCTTGAATTTGGCCTTGAAGGATGAGTAGCCCTTGTATAAGCAGATGGAAAGAGAAAGAGGTTCCCTTGCAGTTCAGCAGTACCAGCAGTAGGGGTTACTGTTTGAGACAGTGAAGAGTACTGTGACTGGCACATAAGAGATATATGTAACTGATGAAGGCATTAGCCAGGACTCTGAATGTGCAAGTGACAGCTTTGTTCTTCCATTCCTCATCTCTACTTTTTTTACAAAAAAAAAAAAAAAAAAAAAAAGCAGGGAGAGAGAGAGATGAGCATTTATTTAAAACTAACATGGTAGTTCACACAAGAGAAGAAAGAGCTAAACATTTAAACCTCTGGAAAGATAGGGATTGGAGGATTTCTGGAAACCTGAGCAGCTGAAACTTCGCTTTCTAGTGTATTGCATTATCTGTCGCCTGGGTTCCTCCCCACGAGGTGTTGTCAGACTAGTGGTGATTCCACTCAATAGAGTATGTGCACCCTAGGAGCTTCCTGCTTACGTCCCAACATCTTCCCTTGTACTTCAGTTCAGAAAGTCTCAAGGAAAACCTCTGCTTGGCCAAGGGATCATCAGCTTGTTACCAGAAGAAGGAGAAAAGTGTTAGGCAGACAAAAACTAAGATGCCAAATAAATGGTGGACTGAATGAGTGATGAGATATGTAGCATGAGGAAAGGTTACAGGGTCTTGAAAAACAGTCATTGATGTCTCAATTATACATGGTCTTTGTTAAAGTTTGTAGAGCAGCAAAGTAACTAGAGAGAGCCACTGAAGAAATAGAACTTGTCCAGTAATAGATAAGATTACCTGAATGGGGAGAAAGATACAAAGAAACCACCTCGAAGACCATTTTTATCTCGCCTGCCCCTTTTTAGCTCTGCTTTCTCCCTTTGTGTGTCAACTTATCCGTGACTGTTTCTCTCTTTCGCATTCTTCCTACTTGTCCAGGGCTGAGGTTGTCCCTTTCTGCAAAGGGATAAGGAGTTAGTATTTTAGGCTTTGCAGGCTGTACAGCCTGTGTCTCTACTACTCAACTCTGCACTGTGGCACAGGCCAGCCACAGACAATAAATAAGTGAACCAGTGTGGCTGTTTCAATGAAACTTTTTATTTATGGACACTGAAACTTGAATTTCATATAATTTTCACATATCATTAAATACTCTCCTTCTTTTGATTCTTCTCTCATCCATTTACAAAGGGAAAAAGCCAGCTTAGCTCACAGGCCATACCAAGACAGGCTATGGGCCAAATTGTCCACAAACTATAATACAGTGTTCTCTGTTTGAGAACATTGCCTTCTAGTCTCCTACTGCCTTTCTCTTTTTCTACCTACTCCTGCCTTTCTTTCTTTTTCTTCACACCCAGCTGCCAACAACCCTGTACCCAAAAATGCAATGCAAGTTGAATTCGAAAACACTGTGTTTATTGAACAATTTCATTTTTTATTATGATATAAAAATCAAATACATATAAGATTTGCTTGTATATCAAAAAACAAAGTCTAGTTGTTTAATTTTCATGTATTTGTATTCACTTTTTTTTCATTTAGAAAATGTTCCCAGGAAACAAACCCTAACAAGACAATAGAGCCCAGCATTGACCATTTATATCAAAATAGGATGACCATCGACTCCTGATAATTTCTTCAACTAGTTCTTTATCCTTGCATTTTTCTTCACTCTGAATTTTTCTTATATATTGAACCTAATGCTTTTCTTCCTGCCTGAACTTAAATAAAGGGGGATAAATTTATTCTGAAGAGATGGGCATGGCCACAGGAGCTGATGGTGATAGATCTGAGGTATGACTCTTGTTAGTCACCCCTGTCTTGCTTTTAGAGAGCTTACTCTATTCCTCTGGGATGGGTCACCATGAGTCGTATGCTACCTGGTACCTAGTGCATTATAGGCACAAGGGAAATCTTTGGTTGAATTAGCAAGGGAAACCCACTTAAAGGTAGTTTCTGTAGTTCGTAGGTCTTGAGGAAGACTGTAAAAGATGATATCTGCTGCCAAGGTTCTCCAAAGTCCTCTGTGAACTTTGAGGGAAATATGACCTTGCCTCTATGTCTGGATAACTATTTGTCAGGTGAGGGGGGCAGCTAAAAGTGTAAACTTAACCACAAAATTTGCTGTGTGCGGTGCCATCGCACCTGGGAAATGGCATCCCGAAGTCTAGGACCTGCCCTAGTCTGTTAGAGTAATGAGCTCATGACTACAACTTCCTCGGTTGGTACAAGAGATTGCTCTTATCACCGTGGCTATCTCTTTCCATAGTAATTTTAACATACATTCATAAGCATTATAATTTGCCTCTTTGATAAAAAGTGTGAAGAGAACCTTAGTCTTTATTTTTTAGTATAAAAGAGGAAAAGTGTTCAATTTTGAAAGGTTAGAATTTAATTAGAAAATATATTAGGAGGCGCACAGACTCAGCAGGTGCCTTGACTTAAATCCATCTTTTTGATGATGGCATGATTTTTATCCCAGTGCTAAATTTTTAAAATTAGTTTCTAATATGTTATACTAAGAGTCGATAATGTAACATCTCTGTCATGGTATATTCCTTTAAAAACGAAATATCAATTCTCCAATACAACCTTAGACAATAGTAAAAATGAATTGTTAATTTAGTTTAAGGTTTTTCTATTGGTTAATTGTTGGTCATGGTAATAGAAAGTAACACATATGGTGAGAGATATAATTAACTGAACTTTAGCAAAATTTGAGGCTAAGAAAGGGATATTAGGAAGATACTTCATTAATGATGTGCTATTAGCATACAGTACTTAGAATTTAAACCTCATTTCATTACACTAGAAAGGTCTTTTTATTAAGCTGTTCTGTGAGAAGGTCAGCATATCTAAGTATTTATAACTGGGAGTTAAACTAGCCTAAAACAAAAGCCAGCTGAGAAAATATTCAGAAATTTGCCCCGGGTATGGTTCTCAATTTTGGCTGGATTCAAATGTAAGCCATTCTTAGATTAGCATCTTCAACTCCTGGTGGCCACATCAGGAGTCAGATATTCTCTCATGTTCTCAGCCAAAAAAACAAAATAAGAAAGGTAGAAAATAGGAGAGGGCTACAAGCATTATACCCTTGGCATATGAGCAAGAAGTCCGATCCCTTGTTAATGTAATACTGACAGCTTTTGCCAGAGAAGATGGAATGGAGTGTGGGAGAATTTGTTATCATTTAGGAGTACGTTTAGGTATCATCCAGTGGAGCCAGTGTTGGCTAGGGAATAATAAAGGGTAATAATAGAAGCAGTTTCTTTTCAGTTTTTCTCATTGACCCAGAAGAATAGCTTCAAGGTGACTCTATCCTCGTTAGTCGGCTAGGTGATTCTTGATATGGGAAGGAAAGGGATATTTGTTTGTTGTGTGGGCCCCTCCAAAGGGAACAGCAAACCTCTCTCTCATGTGGGAGCTTTTGGTGGGCTGTGAGGCTTTATTTTAAGTGCAGCAATTTTCTCTGTCCATATGTCTACCTGCCTTTAGATCATGAATACTGATCCTGTCAATGGATATAAAATTAAGTGTCACAACTACCTGGGCCCAGAACAGTCAGAGAAAAAAGATATAAAAAATGCAGATGAAGTATATACTAGCAACCCAGTTTTTTATAATAGAATGTTTCAGTTGTCATATACGATTATCTATGCAGTGGCCAGGTAGTGCTCATCTGTGTGTTTGTCTAAGTTCCTGAAAGGATGGAGTATTAGTTATTCCTCAGTTTATTCCCTCACCTTACCCAGGACCTATGTCACAGAAGTCAGGAGGGTTAGCTGTCTGTGTAAATGTTGAGACCTTTATTTTATCACACGGAAAGTGTGAAAAGATTTTAAGGTAGAAGCTAGACTAGACTTATCCTTCTTGCAAGGGAAGTAGAATTTTTAGGGGCTATAGGTTCCCATAGTGGGAGGGATCTATGGGGCCTACTTCTCATAAAGTCAAGCAGACCAAGGCAGAGGGCCTCAAGCTGATCAAGTAGAACCCTAAGGCCTTGAAGGATCTGGGAATCTCCCAAAGCTGTATGCAAAACATTATTTCTATGAACATGGGTGCCTAACTTAGATTCTAAAAAAGATGATGCCCACACCCACACAAAATCAAAACCCCCATATGTGGGTTTGAAGAACCCACATAGCAAAGAAGCAGTGGAAGGTCTTAGAGTGGGCTCCCATGCAACTTTATGAGTGTTTAAGCTTAGAGATGGTTGAGTCCATTTAATAACAGTAATAAGATCTCTGATATGTTTCTAGTTCTTTCTCCTCTGAACATTTCCTGTTCAAATTGGCATATAGTAATTAATGTGAAACTCATTTGATGTTATTTTACTAAAGAACCATGTTTATGGCAGGGAGAAAAAGCTGAATAAAATGAGTTAAAAGCAGTTGGTTTTGTCTCTGATACTCAACAGTATGTATAATTCTGGTCATTCATTCATGTAGGCACTCTGATGAATAGTGGGAATGCAGTAATGGGGAAAAAGGATCTCTCCCTTGAGGAGATTAAAGTTTCAGGACACGTCTCCCAAACTTATAATTACAATGTGACATAGTAAGTGCTAAAATGAAGGTATGTGTGAGGTAAAATAAGAAAGAGCATGTAGAAAAGGAAAGTAAGTTGGTGTAGGATCTGAGGGCAGGCTTCTCAAAGGAAATGATAATAATATCTAACATTTATACAGGACTTACTACCCCTCAGTTACTGCTCTGAGATGTTAACTCAGTTAAACCTCATGCGCTGTTGAGTCATAGAAAGACTAAATAACTGTCCAAAGTCACATGGCTGGGAGAGGGTAGTGTCAGGATTTGAACCCAGGCCATATGGCTCGTAATTCCACATGTTAGCTACTCCACTCTATTACCTCCTGTACTTCAGGTAGTGGTGCTATGAACAGTATTCCATATAATAAAACATGAGGGAAAAATGGAAGTGGGGAGAGACAGAGAGACCCAGAGGAGTCTAACTTCCAGTTTTTAAGAGTTTAATGTTTTCTGATTTCCAATTCAGATTCATTAACCTTTACAAGAAATTTTTTTTAACTTTTTTGTTGTTGTTGTTGTTTTTAAGTAGGCTTCCCACCCAGCGCAGAGCCCAGCATGGGGTTTCAACTGACAACTCTAACATCACAGCCTGAGCTGAGATCTAGAGTCAAGCTCCTAACCTACTGAGCTACCTGGGCACCCCTTTAAGATTTTATTTTTAAGTAATTTCTACACCCGTCATGGGGCTCGGACTTACAACCTGAGAGATCAAGAGTCGCATGCTCCACCTACCGAACCAACCATTTCCCCAGATTCATGAACTTTTATGAGGCTCAGCTTTCCCTATAATTCCTTCTCCATTGTCTCACCATAAAGAAGGGTCCCGATACTTATCTCTGGGGCGTCGAAATTCCCACACATTCAGCTTGTGTTGAGTTGCATTTTCACTTCACTTCAAAGATAAACACTTCACCCTTTCAATCACATATTCAGTCTCTCATCCATTTACTCAGTTCATTTTAAAGTTTTACCCTGTTTTGGGTGGTAATATGGAAGCTTCCTGACGAGATAAGAAATAATGAATTCAGTTTGAAAACTAAGGTGGAAATACTCCTTTCTTAGTTTTATTTCAAATATTTTCTGGGGCGCCTGGGTGGCTCAGTCAGTTAAGGCTACGAGTTCGGCTCAGGTCATGATCTCACATCGGGCTCTGTGCTGACAGCTCAGAGCCCGGAGCCAGCTTCAGATTCTGCGTCTCCCTCTCTCCCTGCCTTTCCCCCACTCACACTCTGTCTCTAGCTCCTTCAAAAATACATAAACATTTAAAAAAAAAATGTTTTCCTACTTGTATATATTTGAAAAATAACTAAAAGTAAAAAAAAAAAATAATGCCAAAGCAAAAGGGGAAAATAGCTTAATGCCTGTAGGTTGTCCATGATTTTCCAGGTTCTTATTAGGCTAACATGACAAAGAAGATTCCTTACACACTCGGGGACATAGTGTGTGCATTCTTTCCTTCCCCTGCTGTGTGGCTCCATGGAGGCAGGCGTAGGCGCTCCGGGAGGCACAGTGCTCATTCAGGCTTCTGGAATACGACAGTGTGCTCCAAAGTCCCACCTGCTCTCAGGAAGTGACTTGGGTACGGGGAAAAGTACTGCTTATTATTTGTTCCCATGTGGTCCCTGCTGACTTCTTTTGTAATATTGTTAAAAAGTTTTCTTTACTGAAATAAATATATTCCATTTGGATTATGCCATGAATTTCATCTGCAATAATGAGCCTTCCAGTAGCTTTTGTGTGTTACCTCTTTTTTACATCATTTGTCTGGTGGCACCAAGAATACGCCTCACTGAAAATGGATCCATTTACGGTCAATAATAAAGTGGCTAGTGTTCGTTTTTCTTGGGAAAACTAAAATGTGCTTCTTTTATCCTATTATACTGATCCACCAGCTTCAGATTATCTGATTTTCAAGCTTCTCATTTTCTCCTGTATCTTAATGCTATTATTAACAAGAATTCTGTTGCTAATGGTTTTGAAAAATAATATGTGTTCTTTCAGCAACTACCTGTACTTTTATGGTTTGTCTGATTTAGCTGGACTTTGATAATTAATCCAAATAACTCCTTTGTTGTGGATCAAGTGTGAGGAGCCCTAATGTTTCTCAAGATTTGTTTTCAATTTCCTTAATTTTGCTATCAGAGAATGGAGTTAAGATTCTAACTATTAGTCACTAGGTGAAAAACACTTGTAAGTGTAGAGTCTATAGTCTATATTCTTTATGAGTGATATATCCATATATATGTATACTATGATGCATATGTATATATATGTGTGTGTATATATATTTGAAGAGAGAAGAGAGGTTTTTTTATTAATTTTAGAACAATATTTCTATGAATATCTGTGCATATTTTTTCATGGTGAGATATTTTTCTTAAGTATACTCTTTTTTATTTATGTATAGTTGGCATACGATGTTACCTAAAGTATATATAATTTATTTTTATTTTTATTTTTTTTAGAGAGAGCGTGCGACCTAGGGAGAAGGGCAGAGGGAGGGAGGGAGGGAGGGAGAGAGAGAGAGAGAGAGAGAGAGAGAGTCAGTCCAAAGCAGGCTCCATGCTCAGTGTGTAGCCCAACGCAGGGCTGAATCCCACAACCCTGAGAGCATGACTTGAGCTGAAACCAAGAGTCAGACATTCAAAGTCAGACATTCAACCAGCTGAGCCACCCAGGAACCCCTAATTTTATTTTTGTTAACACATACAAAAGATCCTATTTTAGAGTCAGTTTTATCAATATGCTTTATCAGGTTCCCAGCTCATAATTGAGTTTATATATATTTTGCACACATTTTCTATTTTAGAAATAATCTTCAAATTTCTTTTGTCTAACTAAATATTAAAAAAAGTGTATATAATACTGTATTTATTTATGCATGTGTTTGTTTATTTATCTATTTATTTATTGACTCAATCTATAGTCATTGTTTTGAAGAATGCATTTCAGGAAGAGGTATAAAATCTTTCCTTGTTCTGAGACAAACCTACCTACTTCTAGGACCTGTGGAATTTCATACATTTATTTTTTTAACCAATTTGTTTGTTTGTTTGTTTGTTTGTTTTGTTTTGTTTTTAGTGCCCACTTTGTGTAAGAAATTATGCTATGTTCTTGAAATATTATGATGAATACACTGGAAATAATCTTGGGCCTCATGGAAATCATTTCACATTTGTGATGAATGTGCTATAAAACCACAACTATTCTTTGGGTGTTTTCCTAGGAGCATTTCTTTTGCCCAGAGCAGATATGTAAGATATGCTTTTAGAAATTTCCTACCATTGTTCTATATTTCCTCCAGAAATTTTTAAAAAATCAGAAATCAGAAAAAAGGGAACATTTCTCTTTTAAGTCATTGTTTTATGCAATAGCACCTCTTTGCTTGACTTACTAAGACCCCAAATCCCCAGATTTTCTGATGTCCAGAGAGTAGTTTTCTACCATAACAGTTTTTAACTAGACTTCATGGACTCCTCAGGCAGTGGTCTCAAACTCCAATAGGTGGAAAACTCAATTGAGACACTTGTTTAACAGGCGTCTGGTGATGGCCAAGGAATATATATGCATTTTTAACAATTCAGGAGGTCCTGGACCACAGTGCCCTGTGAGAGCCATAATGGACTTCAGGTGGTTCTGTTTAAGCCCTGAAACAATGACTACATAGATTTTTTTCTTTTTTCTTTTCTTTTTTTTTTTTTTTCAATGAGAGGGTCCATAGGGATTTAGGAGACTTTGATTAGTTTCTCAAAGGGGTCTGCAGAATACTATGATGCTATTAGGAGCAGTAGTTTACAAATGGAAGCAAATACTGGTAAAATCAGTCACAAAGCCAGCAACAAGAACCCTCTGCTAAAGGTCTAACAATTGGAGGAAAGACTACAAGTCAGATATAAATACTCAAGTAGTTCTGTAATCTAAACCAGTGTGCCCTATACAACACTGCTGTTTGAGAACATCCCAAAAGTTAATAGATTTGTTGGTAAGCTGGTGTCTCAAAAAAGTTTGAGAAACATTGTTTTTTTTTTAATTTACATTATTATAAAAGTAAATAGATTTTAATATGCTAATTTGCATTGTGGGACTCTTTAAGTAGCATTTAGTATGTAGTGATTCCTAAACCTATTTGATCATAGAATCCTTGTAGAATGAGGTTTGAGAAGTGCCCTTTGATGAGGGACAGATATTCATCTTTCAGTGGAGCATATAAAAAACTTTTATCCTAACTCTGTCATGAAGAAAAATTTTAATTGTGTTCTAAATACTAAATAATAAGAAAGCAGGGAATCATATTTTAGAAAAATTTTTATTAAAATAATATGGGGGAGGGGGGAAAAACCCTCAACATGGACTTATTCATTGTTAGTTAATGGTAAATCAAAGTCTTACCCTAAGATGCAAATGTAACCTTTGTTTATAATATTATTAGGATTTAGAAGAATTTTATATTTTTTAAGAATCATAGAACTCATCCTATAATAAACTGACAATCATTATTTCAGGTATTTTATAGCAGTGATTGGTGGACAGCTAAACATATTTGCCTGTGGATAAGCCCGTATGCCCAAAGTTTCTTGAAAGAAGACAGTCATATAATGTTTAGGAAAAAAATAGATAAAAGGCCAGATTAGTTTAGCAGGGAAGATGAATTGATTGTATTCAGGTAAGATTTTTCTGGGGAGGTGAGTTGGAGGAGAGGACAAACAGAATGGTGAAAGAAAGAGGAAAAAAAGATTAATTGACTGAAAGCAAAAGTAAAAGGGGAAACCCTTTCCTAATTTTGTTGACAGTGAAGAGTCTGAGAAACAGAAAAATATATATGTGTAGGCAAATAGAAATTATGAGCTAAGATGTGATGAGTAGAACTCTAGTCCTGGGAGATATTGTAGGGAAAATAAGACAAGTGTGGGCTATGCTAGTCCATCCTTTGTGTTTAATTTTGCTTTAAATGGACTTCCACAAAATGAATTTATCACAGAATTATTTTTCCATAAATTAAGAACCTTCACAATAGCCCTTGGGAGAACACTGAGCTAATAGTAATAGGAAATAAGGACTACTAATTAATGGACCTCTACCATAATCATTGCTTCTTGGGGACAAAAATGATTAGATTTAGGTCACACATATTTTTCTGTCCTCTTTCACTATGAAGTTGTAAAGATGCATTGAATTGAAAAGCCTTTAGCACTCAATATTGTTAAATTTCTGCAGTACAAGATTATTCTAAATCCAGATCATGAAGGTAAGACCTCTTCATATGGAATCCTCAGGCCCTACATAATTTTTTTTTCATGTTTATTTATTTTTGAGAGAGAGAGAGAGAGAGAGAACCAAGCAGGGGAGGGGCAGAGAGACAGGGAGACATAGAATCCAAAGCAGGCTCCAGGCTCTGAGCTGTCAGCACAGAGCCTGACCCGGGGCTTGAACCCATGAATCATGAAATCATGACCTGAGCCAAAGTCAGACGATTAGCCGACTGAGCCTCCCAGGTGCCCCAACCTTACATAATTTTTAAACAAGTAGCACTGTTAGGTTAGAGGGTTTTGACCCCAAAGATGTTTTAGGAAGGTGTGTGTTTCTTTGCTTACTTTATAAACACAATACTTGTAATGAGAATGGAGCTACACAAAGCCTTCTTATTTTTCTAGCTAAACTATTAAAGAATGAAGAAGAATTCTTCAAGTCTGAAAATTTGGCTTATATTTAGTTCCAAAGGAACACCTTTAAGATTTAGAAGGTTAAACCAGACCCTTCAACCACATGAGCAAAGCCTAAAAGAAATGAAACAGGCAAAATGAGAGTCAAGCAACAGCTAAATGATTCACAGTATATTTATTCTCTTTTCTTTTCATTTTTGGGTCATGATTTTCATGGTAGAATCTTAGTTATATGCTGATCATCCATGTTTGTGTTCTCTGGCATGCCTGTGGGTGAATGACAGGTGTGAGCAGGGCTGTTTAGAGGTAGACTTTAATGTATGTGGGCCTAATATCAATTTAGAGATGAAATAGTTTTTGTAGGCACTTGTGGGTTTTTTTGGGTTTTTTTTAAAGCCTTGCTTTACTCTTCAAGAACAGGACTAAATTCCACTGTTTAAATTGACTGACAGGGTCTCTCTCAAATTATCCGCAGAGGTACCATGACATTTTTGGTCCTCAGTGAAAACCTCTATCATATGGTTACAAGTCTGATGCCAGAGTTTTAAAATTTAACTGAAATGAAGTGGATTACCCATTAAATTGTCACATGTTTGGAACCCTCCTTTTAGATCCATGTGATGAAGGTAAACTTTTTCACATGGAATCACCAGGCCTTACATTATTTCTAAGAGACTTTCCACGTGTTTTCTCACCAAAGGGATTGTATGCTTACCTTACAAGAGTGCAGATTTTTCAATTTGTTATTAAGCCTCAAGACAGTTCTTAAATGCCATGTATGTTTTAAGAAGTGACATTAATAAAGAAGAATTCTTTAAATCTTTGAAAACTTGGTCCACAGTGTCATTTGGTGAGGTTAGTTCTCTTCTCCATATGCTTGAAGTTTAAGATATTTTTCTGTATTCAGATGGTAGTGTGATGTAATTACAAAAGTAGAAAACACTAATTATAAAAGGGAAAAATCAATCTTTATTTATTTTAAGTTGTTTTGTTCTTATGAAAGCAATAGATATCACAATTACTTAGACTGAAGTTATTTTTAAACATGATTTCATGAATTATGTAGTCTAGATTTAACAATTAGGTTGCTTCTTTTTAATGATATAGGAGGAATCCTTCTAAGGTCTTGAAAACTCCTTTTGTCTTGTCACTTTTTATTTTAAGTTAAATTTTTATTTTAATTTCATACTTACAAAAATTATCCAGATTCATCAAATGTTAATAATTTACCACATTTCCACCTTTGCATTCACTGTCTCTGAAAACTTTTTTTTCCTCAACTGAGAATAAATTACAGATATTTGTCCTTGTATACTTCACTATATTTCTTAAAAACAAGGGCATTCTCTTTCATAATCACAGTATAGTTATCCATATCAGAAAATTAACAATCATGAAATAAGAGCATCAGATTGTAGACCTTACTCACATTTTACCAAATTATCCCAATAATGTTCTTTGTAAAAAAAATAAAATAAAATAAAGTAAAGTAAAATAAAACACTAATCATGCATTGATTTCTGTTGTCATGTCTTTTTAAACTCCTTTTGACTAGAACATTTCCTAGTCTCTGTGTTTCATGACATACCACTTTTAAAGAGTACAGACCAGATGTTTTCTACACTTTCTGTCAATTTGGGTTTGTGATGTTCCCTTGTGACTAGATTCAAGTTGTGACAGACTTAAAAAAATAAAATTGTATAAGATATGATTTTACAACAACAAATCACCTTCCTGTTTATAACTCTGAGAATCAATATAATTATTTAGTTGTCATATTTGTATCAAACAATACTCATCCCCAGTTTCCCTAAAGAAAAGACTCTTTTAGGAGATTTTATATGCATTTTTTTTTAATTTTTAGAGAGAGAGAACACAAACGTGAAAGTGGCAGAGGGAGAGACAGAATCTTAAAAGATAAGTGCAGAGCCCAGTGCAAGGCTCAATCCCATGACCCTGGGGTCATGACCTGAGCCAAAATCAAGAGTTGGACGTTCAACTGACTGAGCCACCCAGGCGCCCCTATATTCATTTCTTAATAACAAACTTGGTTTACTTATTGAACTTGTTAGTTTTGATGGTTTATGGAAGCACATAGATTGTTTCAGTATTTACTGAGAAAACAAATAAAATGTACAAATAGATCTTCTCTTTCACAGTTACACCCGAATGTTCACAGAAAGGAAGAAACTTTTTCCTCTCCATAAATGAACTCAAATTCTTAGCACAGCTCGTAAAATCCTTTTTGAAGCTGGAAGAAAATGTTGAAGAATTATTGGAAGAAATATTTATATCACTCAAGACACCCAGAAATCCTTCAGGTAACATGCTCCTTTGTTTAAATTTGTAAATCAACTCTCTGTTTTAACTTCATGCCACTAAATCTATACCATTACTTGAAAAAACAATGCATGATAGAATCCTTTAAATAAATATTAAATATAATACACACCATAGAATTATATTTTCATCCTTTATATGTGGCAAACTCCATAATTCTAATTAACAAAGCATTGGAGGTCAATTCTGGATAATGATCTTTAGATAAAATCAGATTTTTTTTTTTTTTTTTTTTTTTTTTTTTGATTCAGAGAAACACAGCCTAGCCTATGGAAAAAACAAGCATAGTGGCTGATGTAGTATCTCCTCTTCTGCTCCTAGCTGCCAGATGACTGTAGGCAAGATAGTTCATTTTTTTAGACCTCTGTTTTCTCATCTTCAAAATGATGGTGTAGGACTAAACTAACTTTCTCTCTCTCTCTCTCTCTTTTGTTACTACTACATGCTTCAGATCTCATTATGTTATGTAGGGTTGTGGGAATTCAATGATTTAGTGTTATGTATTTAAAAGAATGTCTAGTAGGTCACAATCAGTAAATGAGAGCTGTTATAAAAGTAATAATAATTAGATAATGTTTTAAGTTTAGTCTTCACAAAATCCTTTCAAGGCAAACTATGCCATGTATGTTGAAATAATGTTTCTAGATTTCAAAATCTAGATAGTTAAAATATGTTCCCTGTGTTCCTATCTGTACTTCCAAATATTTTCATCTGTATCAGAATAAACCATACAAAGTTCTCTTTTGCACGTACCATATATCATGTTAAGGACAATTAATAGAGCTTGTGGCTGCGTTTGCAAAATGACGTGAGAAAACCAGATGATTAACAATCAATCAGAAGATTTCAAAACCCAATTTCTTAGTAAGAAATTACATATACTTTAATATATGTATTAAAGTTTAATATGTTTAATATGTTTACTTTTCCATTTCTTTAGTTAATTTGCCTGGGTGAATAATATTGGGAAAGTTATAGGGTCTAAGTTTCTTTCGTTTTAAGCATAGCTTATACTTCTATGTGTCAGATTACATTTAAGTAGCACTATGAAATTATGAAGTAAAGTAGATCATTTTTTCAAGTTTGGAGATAATTTGAAGAAAAATGGAGGTGGATTTCAGGTTTCTAAAAGCTATTAAAAATCTAATAGGAAAATAATAAAAATATAAAGACAGAAAATATGAAAATTAAAAGACAGAATGGAAAAGTAGATTTAATTAGGAGATAATATGAACCCTAGCGGGTCTTCTAGATTTAACTGACTGGGTCAGAGAAAGATCTGAGTGGATAAATATGACATCCTAATTTTTTAGTGACAAGTTGGTCCTCAAGCAGTTGACAGTTGATGTTGGTACTCATCCACCATGTTGGCTATGATTTTGCGTCTCTCATCCACATCTCTAGCAGATCTTTTCTGAAGTGTGAATCAAGAAATAGAGTGGACTCCAACACATATAGCCTCTTACCTCTTTGGACTCATATTGGTCCAACACTAGGCTCTAGAGAAATTAGGTGGATTTTAAGAACTTTATTCCTTTAAAGAGCAGCATAAATTCAAAATCAGAATTGTATTAGAGAAGTATTATGAAGATAGAAAACTTAATGGCTAATGATTGAGGCAGAGGTTTGACATACTGATTTCAGAATAAAAGGAGAAAAGGAAAAGCTGGTCCAACTTATTTAGATTAAGACCAAGAAATGTTGAGACTTGCAAATGCTATATATTTGAGAGAAATAGTTATCATTAAAGAATAAAATCAACAGAGAAAATATATAATTATGCTACATATACTGCCTTACCCAAATTTGTCATATAAGCAGCATGGCAGATAAAAGTAACTCAAGTTCACATTAATAAGAATGCATTATAGAAACACAGTTGTGGGTTATTGAACGTAGTATGTGGAAGGTATTTTGAAGGACAGGTATAAGAAATATCTTAAGTACTAGACTATCCCCTTGTGATATATGCGTTCTTCATTGTTGAAATTCATGTTTTTTAAAACAAAGCTAAGAATGATTTAATCTGACATAACTTTATATAAATGGCTCCCTGAAAAGAGTGATCTTGAGGGAAATTGTCAAGAAAAACTTAAATGTTTTATTCAGTACAGCCAAGTTAATCAATTCTTATCAAAAGCATAGTTTTTTTTTTAAATCAGGAAGGAAAAGATTCCTTGAAATGGATGATTAAAGAAACCAAATGCATCTTAAGTTATCCTGATAGTTAATGTTTTGCTTGGAAATCTTGTGTGGGAGGGAATAGCAAGGAAAAAAAAAAAAAAAAGATCAAGTCATTTGGTTTCCTGTGTATTTCTTTTGATTGGAGCATATTTTGCTAATAAAGATCTTGGAAAGAGTTGCCTACTATGTCCATGTAACCAAAACAATGTGATGAAAGTGAGGGTTTTTTTTTTTTTTTCTTATTGTCCAGATGTTTTAAAAATATCCAGGTGCTTAACATCACACAGAGAAAATATAAAGATGATTAAATATTTTACTTTTTACTTTGATGTTTACCATTATATTATCAATTTAGCTAAATTGGCCATGCTCTTAGTAATTTGAATATGATACAATAGATTTTGTAGAGACATAAGCATTTTCAGAGAAAAAAAAGATATTTAGTTATTATATTTATTTGTTTTTTTTGTTTCGTTTTGTTTTTTCGTCACGACTTGATGGTTTTCTGTTTTGGTCATTTCAGTAAATGATAGCACATTATTTGACTGTAATGGTGCCTTACTATATTTCTTTTAGTTGATCGTGTCTTCTGGAGTGGCCTCAGGTTTGATTTATGGGGCACTTCTAATGCTCCTTTGGAATAAAGTTGTTCTTCGGGCAGTTCCTCAAATTTTCCAAAGGTGGCATCTGAGATTTATCTAAACCAGGAGGTTTCTTGGCCCTCATTTTTCTTTAGCCCCAGCAATGACAAAGAGCAATGGCTGCTTCAATTGGATGTAAGAAGAACACTTAGGGTTTGTCTCAGAAGAATCAAAGATTTCAGATCTTCTGAAAGATTGTTTGTACTCTTAGGGGGTCTTAAGAGGGGTCAAATGGCTTCTAAGAGTTCCTTAGCTAGATGGTTAAGGGATTGTATTAGGGAGGCGTATGTAGTTAAGGTAAAGAGGCTCCTAGGGTTTGTAAAGCTCATTACACTAGGACTTTAGCTGTTTCTTGGGCAGAGAGGTCGAAGGCTTCCACATTGGAAATTTGCAAGGTGGCCACCTGGGCTTCTCTTCATACTTTTTCATAGTATTATCTCTTGGATGTAGTCTCTTCCACAGATTCAGCTTTTGGTGGGAGGTTGCTTGTGAGCCAGAAAAGAACAGTGAAGAAAAGAAAGACTTGTAGTTCCCACTTAGAGCTGCCAACAAGGCAAGTTGCTTTGTAGTGCACACAATGGGAGCCTATGAAGACCAATTTGGGTGTGAAAGTGGATGTCACAGGGAAGTACTGCCAACCTCTACTCTCTATGAAAGAAAGCGACAGTGTGGAAACTAACCAGAAATGTAAAATGAACCACAGCGAACTCTTTAGGGAGAGACTGTTACGCAGCTGGCATTCCTGTGACCCTCTGCACTCTACTGAGGTCCTTAATCTGGGCATCCTCTTAAGGAAACCAGTGTTGACTGTATATAAATAACTATGTTTTAGAGTGATGAGCCAAAAATGATCTACTTTCTAGACAATGCTAGTAAGTGAATAGAATTTTCAATATATATTTTTAAATAGGTAAAATACTTTGCACATGTTCACAGAGCTCATAAAGTTTGACAGTGCCAAATTTTGATGTTGACCATTTGGAATTTCAAGTGAATGCAAAGATGCCATAATTCACTAAAACCGTAAGATATCTTATTAGTCTAGAATTGGTCCTACTAATACTGCCTTAAAATGATACCCTTTGCTCTTTATATAGGATTAGGTTTAAATTTTTTTTTTTTAATTTTGGGGGGAAAGATTGTATCCTAAAAGTTAACATAACAGCTTCATAATTCATTTTCTGTCTTACTGTAGAATTGCTTACCAGTAACAGAAGTCTTGGGAAGCTTATCTTTTTTTATTCATCTTGAAAATAGGCAAATGGTTTGTATAAACATCAAGACATATTACTTTGAGTGAATAAGCATAATGTATTTGGAAGTGAAAAGACAAATATAAGATAATTAACTTTTTTTGTAAGTCTTAAATGATAGCTGCACAATGGCAGATAGTTATCTCCAGAAATAGATCTGCAAAGCTTGTACTTTGAACTAGTGTTATTTTTCCAGAGTAAGTATCTTTTTAAATTAGCTGGCTTTATGAGCTATCTGTAGAAAAGTAAGGTGACGTTAAGAATCTAAGCATTGTCCCTTCATGTCATTAACAATTTTATCTTTATTATGTCTTCTTCTTTAAAATTTGTTTTGAATAGTAGTCCATGCATATAGGAAAACTTTTAAGAAGACAAAAGAGTAGACTGTAAATGAAGTCTTTTTCCACTCTACTTGTGTAGTTTTCCTTTTTAGGGACAACTACTATTCACCAAGTTAAAATAACACGGAATCTTGTCATACGATGCAGAGCTGCTTTTTTATTAACAGTTATATAGAAAGACCTCATTCTTTCTAATAGCTGAATAATTTTCCATTGGTGCATGTACCATAATTTCACCAGTTCCTAACTGATGAGCATGTAGGGTTCTTTTTTCCTCTCCGTTTGCTACCACAGACAATGACACAGCAGATTTCCTTGAAACTATGTCTTATATGAGCACATACGTATCTGGCAGTATACTTCTGAAGTGAAGTTGCCAAGTAAAAAGTTATGGTAGTTAAGAGGATAAGAAGACAAGCCATAGACTGAGAAAAATGTTTGCAAAACACATCTCTGGTAAAGGACTTGTATCTTAAATATGCAAAGAACTCTTAAAATTCAACAAGAAAACAACAACAACAACCAAAAAAACCAAAAAACAAAAAACCTCAATTTAAAAAAAGAGCAAACGATCTGAACAGACTCCTTACCAAAGAAGATATACAGATGGGAAATAAGCATATGAAAACATGCTCAACATCATATGTCATCAGGAAAATGGAAAGTGAAACAAAGAGATACCACTACATACTTGTTAGAATGGCTAAAATCTAAAACACTAACACCACCAAATTCTTACAAAGACGTGAAGCCACAGGAACTCTCACTCACTGCTGATGAGAATGTAAAATAGTATAGCCTCTTTAGAAGATGATTTCATTGCATCTTATAAAGCTAAACACTGTCTTTTATGACCCAGTAATCACATTCTCAGGTATTTATGCAAATGAATTAAAAACTTATGTTCACATAAAAACCATCATGTGTGTGTTTTTAGCAGCTTTATTCATAACTGCCAAACCTTGGAAGTAACCAAGATGTCCTTTAGTAGATGAATGCATAAACAAATTGTGGTGCATCCAGAAAATGAAATATTATTCAGTGATAAAAACAAATGAGATATCAAGCCACAAAAATACATGGAGGACTCTTAAATGCATACTGCTAAATGAGAGAAGCCGATCTGAAAAGACTACATACTATATGATTCCAATTTAATGAACTTCTGGAAAAAACAAAAGTATAGAGATGGTAAAGAGCAGTGCTTTTCAAGGCAAGGGAAGAGAGGGATAGCGGTGACTAGATGGAGCACAGGAGACTCCTAGAACAGTGAAATTATTCTATATGATACAGTAATGGTGGACACATACCATTATGCATTTTCAACCCATAGAGTACACAACACAAAGAATGAATCCTTAATTTCAAAATAGATTAAAGATGTAAATGTGAGACCTGAAACTATAAAAATCCTAGAAGAGAGCACAGGCAGTAATTTCTCTGACATCATCTGTAGCAACATTTTTCTAGATATGTCTCCAAAGGCAAGAGATATAAAAGCAAAAATAAACCATTGGGACAACATCAAAATAAAAACTTCTGCACAGCAAAGGAAACAATCAACAAAACTAAAAGACATTGTACAGAATGGGAGAAGATATTTGCAAATGGCGTATCAGATAAAGAGTTAATATCCAAAATATATAAAGAACTTATCAAACTCAACACCCAGAAAGCAATCCAATTAAAAAATGGACAGAGACATGACAGACATTTCTCCAAAGAAGACATCAAGATGGCCAACAGACACGTGAAAAGATGCTCAACATCCTTCATCATCAGGGAAATGCAAACCAAAATTTATTGAGATACTACCTCGCACCTGTCAGAATAGCTAAAATTTAAAACACAATAAACAAAAAGTTTTGGTGAGGATGTGGAGAAAAAGGAACCCTCCTGCACTGTTGGTGGGAATGTACTGGTGTGGTCACTGTCGAAAACAGTATGGAGTTTCCTCAAAAAGTTAAAAATAGAATTACTCTACAATTCAGGAATCACATTACTGGGAACTTACTGCCCCCAAAATACAAAAACGTTAATTCAAAGGGATATACGCACTCCTATGTTTATAGCAGCATTATTTACAATAGCCAAATTATGGAAGCAACCCAGGTGTCCATTGACTGATGACTGGATGAAGAAGATATGTGTGTGTGCGTGTGTGTGTGTGTTTAAGTGTATGTACACACACACGCGCGCGCGCGCACATACACACACACACACACTGGAATATTATTCAGCCATCAAAAAAAATGAAATCTTGTCATTTGCAACAATGTAGATGGAGCTAAGAATGTATTATGCTAAACGAAATAAGTCAATCACAGAAAGACCAATATGATTTCATTCATATGTGGAATTTAAGAAACAAAAGAGATGAACATGTGGGAAAGGTGTGATAATGAGAAGAAAGGGAAACAAATCATAAGAGACTCCTAATGATAGAGAACAAACTGAGGGTTAATGTAGGGGAGGGGAGTGGAGGGATAGGCTAAATGGATGATGGGCATTAAGGAGGACACTTGCGATAAACCCTGGGTGTTGTATGTAATTGTGAATTAATTCTACTTCTGAAACCAATATTGCACTCTATATTAACTAAAATTTGAATTTAAAAGTATGCTTGGGCTATTAATTTTTTTTAAAAAAAGAAACAAACAAAAAATAACAAGCAAAGGAAAAAAAGAGAGAGGGAAACCAAGAAATAGACTCTTAACTATAGAGAACTGATGGCTACCAGAGGGGAAGTAGGAGGGGAATAAGTGAAATAGATGATGGGGATTAAGGAATGGCCTTATCCTGATGAGGCTTGCTGACATATGGAATTGTTGAGTCACTGTATTGTACACCTGAAACGAATATAACACTGTATGTTAACTATACCAGAATTAAAAACTTAATTAAAAAAAGAATGAATCCTATAGACTTTAGTTAATATTAATAAATACTGGTTCCTCAATTGTAAAAATATATACGACACCAATGCAAGATGTTAACATTAGGGCAAACTGAGGGCAGAGAGAAAGAGAATATATGGGAAACTCTGTACTTTCTGCTCAATTTTTCTGTAAGCCTAAAACTGCTCTAAAAAAAAAAAAAGTCTACTAATAAAAAATATATAGTATGGACATTTTGAAAAAGAGTGCTAAGTCAGTTTGTCCCATCTATTTTGACTGCTAATGGTATTTTTGTTATGCAGAATTATTTTATGGCTTTTGCATTTAGTGTCCTTTTGAAAAATCTTCTCTACACAGATCTTTTGAAAAAGTATTCCATATTTTAATACCTTGTAGTTTCATTTTTCTTTATTTAAAGATCTTTCATGGGGCTACTGGGTGGCTTATTGGGTTAAGTGTCTGACTCTTGGTTTCAACTCAGGTCATGATCTCACAGTTGTGTGAGTTTGAGCCCCACATCCAGCTCCTCACTGACAGCGCAGAGCCTGCTTGGGATTCTCTGTCTCCTCTCTCTGCACCTCTCCCACTCATGCTGTCTCTGTCTCTCTCTAAATAAATAAATAAACTTAAAAAAATATTTCATTAATCTAGATTTTATTTCAGTGTTAGAATTAGTTATTTATAATACCATTTTTTTAAAAGACACAATAAAATGCAAGCCATGGTGAAAGCAATTCGGGTTAAATGATATAACGCTGATCTAAAACCCTATGTTGTGGTTTGTGTTGAGAAATGAAGCAGGATTCCTAAACTATAGTCCACAGGCCCTTGGGGTTAATGAGTGCCCTATGCAAAAGAGCCTGGGAATCCCCAATAGTATTTATGTGTGTATGTATGGGGGTGCGAGTGTGCGTATGTGTGCACATACCTACTACGCAATTATATGGTGCATTTTGGCTGGAGTGTTCTGTCACTTTAATCAAGTTCTCAGAAGTGTTCACAAACCCAAAATGATTAAGGAACTCCAGAGTAGGTGGGTGGGGAGATGGGGAAAATGGATGATGGACATTAAGGAAGGCACTTGTTGGGTGAGCACTGGGTGTTATATGTCAGTGATGAATCACTGGATTCTACTCCTGAAGTCAAGACTACACTGTATGTTAACTAACTTGAGAATAAAAAAAATAAAGTAATAATAATAAAGAAACACTAGAGTTGAGGAAAAGTTTTCCTCAGAATAAACTCTGATAAAATTTCCAAAAAGGATATTATTGTTTACCAAAGGGAGTTTTTACCTCTCCAAGGAATGTTTTGGTTTTGCTTTTTTAAAATATAATTTGTTGTCAAGTTACCTAACAATACAGTGTGCTCTTGGCTTTGGGAGTAGATTCCCATGATTTATCACTTAAATACAACACCCAGTGCTCATCCCAACAAGTGCCCTTCTCAATGCCCATTACCCGTTTTCCCCTCACCACCCTCCCATCAACCCTCAGTTTGTTCTCTGTATTTAAGAGTCTCTTATGGTTTTCCTCCCTCTCTGTTTGAAACTTTTTTTTTCTCCTTGCCTCTCCTATGGTCTTTTGTTAAGTTTCTCAAATTCCACATATGAGGAATGTTTTTGTAAATTATATTACTTAGAAATCATGATTATGCTCATAGAACCACACTTAGAAAAAAACAAAAAACAAAAACCCCACACATCTGCTAAATGAATCTATCAGTCAGAGCCCTATTGATAAGAATCAGTAGATTTTGAAATTTGTTTACTCAGGATGTAAGCAGAAACTGACTCTTAGGATCCTAAAAAAATGTTTTTAAATGCATCAGAATATATAATTCATCATAATATGTCAAATCTAGGCAAAAGCAAAACGTAAATGCTAAATCATTTATTTAAAATTAAACTGTAATTAATAAAACCTTAATGGAAAAGTGGAAGTATTTCTTTTTGGCATATTTTTAAATTACATTTTTGTAGTTCTATTTTTTTCCCCATGGAAAAGACTTCCTTAATTCTCAAAGATAAAGGTGAGGAAATAATTCCGTTTTAAGAGCTGGAGATTATTTCTTATCCCAGTGTTTGTATTTTTCCAAAGGATTATTGTTATATTTATTAATAGCGTAATTTTTCATGATATGTTGATGTTTATTCATGTACTTTTTTTCTTCCTCATTTCAAGAAATGAAGTATTAATGTGCTAAGGAACACCATCATTTCTTAAATGCACCATTCTTTATTTAGAATTTAAATTTTTAAGTGAAAAAAGAAATTCATTTTAACTTTGTACTCTTACCCTACATTACCAACATGATGATGAATTAATGACAAAGGGATCTATATTTTACAGATTACATACGCATGTATATCAAATATGAATATAAATGGCATACTAATTTCATCAAGTTGTATATATGGAAAGGGACACTCTATATTTTGATCCTGTAGTTATTGTAATGGTAACATCACCCTACATCTTTTGACTATGTTGTCTGAATCTTGATATATGTGTATGTATGTGTATACTATGTATAGAGCTTTTCTACATAATTAATGTTAAACTGAGCCTATTAATTCCGTCTAGCATGGTTTATTTTCCTTAATGTATGTTTGTGTGTTTGTTTTCTGTTGCATAGGAATTTTAGAAACAGCCAGTTGGAAAGTTGTAACAGAGAAACCTAAAAGAAATGCAACTAGTGTTCCTTCAGAGCAATTGCTACCAGTAAAAGAGGTGAGTGACGAGAAAAGAGTGGTATTTTTTACTCATATATAATAGCATCATATGTCTGTGAATACATTATGAATCAAAATGCCTTGAGTTTTACCCTTTGCCTCTAAAATAAATAAATAAATAAATAAATAAATAAATAAATAAATAAGATTGATTCCTGGTTGAAAATTAGCTTATAAGCTTTGGGTGCTTAGGTGGCTCAGTAGGTTGAATGTCTGACTTCAGCTCAGGTCATGATCTCACCAGTAGTGGGTTCCATCTCCACATCAGGCTCTATGCTGACAGCTCAGATTCTGGAGCCTGGATTCTGTCTCCCTCTCTCTCTGCCCCTCCCCCCTTGCACTCTGTCTCTTTCTCTCAAAAATAAATATTAAAAAATTAGAAAAAAAAAACAAAGGAGGTTGTAAAAGCTGGGTGCATTCAATTTTTAACTAATTTATGTAAAAATAAAATGAGAAATGTGTTTTCAGGCCCTCTGATGTTAAAACTTTGCAAAGAAAAATTCAATTACAACATAATTATATGCATAATGAAAATGGGAGCCACTTTTTTGACCATGGATTTGATTATTGATTATAGTATATACAAAAAGCACTAAATAAATGCTGTACAGAATGTGTGTATATGAAAACTAAGCTAATGATCATAGTCCCAGTAATTTTAGGCCTAAAGAAACCATAGAAATCATCCAGAGTCAGAAAAATAAGTAATTCAGTCAGGTATATTGGCTTAGAGTCTTCTGAAGTCGGAGTAGATGAATTATTACAGTAAACAAGATTACATTAAAACAGGGAGAAAGTAATGCTAAGCACAGACTCACCTACTTAATGTTCTTAGTACATAAGAGAACATTAGAGGACTTGGGGAAAGTATACATTCACAATTGTATTGAGCCAGACCACAAGAAAAAGGAAAACAAAACACCACCAGTCTCCATTCTCTCCAGTCTCCCACTCCTCCCACACAGAGCAATGCAGATAATTTTAATTCCTCATCTCTTGGAACAAAAGTTGTGTTGCTTACCACTTTGTGGGTGAAGAAACTAAATAAAATTCAAAAGAAAAAAATCCAGAAAGGTACAATGATGTCATTTTCTTTGAGAAATTTCTTGTTGCTATTTTTTGGCTTGTCTGGATTTCTGAGAGTGAAAAAAAAATGAAAGACTGAATATTAAACTCTGTCTTATGTTGGAATACTTGTTAACAATAAACTATAAAAAAGACTATAAAAATCCAATTTAGACTTTATTAACTATATTGAATTTAAAGGTTGCTTTATGTGATAAATAGTAAATGTAACTTTTAACTCTCATAAAGATAGTTTTATTGAACTATATTTAAGAGATTAAATTTTGAAAAAAAGTTTCTGATTAAATCTACTGATGAATTAAAATGAAATGCCAGTATATTACTCTGTGTAAAGAATACACATGTTTTTGTATATTGCTTTATTCGCTGGGTAATATTTTTCAGGTTGTAAGAAGGGCCTTTGCCATTTATCAAAGAATACCCATATTCAAATGCTGAAAGAAAATAATAATTTTATATCTATAACAATAGGAACATGTGTTGCTGAGTTAAGATTAATATAACTTCATATAAATTTATATTTCAGGCTACTTTACCAGACTTCCGTTGGCGAAATGCATTTAAAGAATTGTCTCTTCCTGTGGCACATTGTATAACAGCAGCAACTGAAGATTTTTCCGCAAAAATTCTCCAACAGGAACAGAAGGAAAGGTCTTCAGCTGTAACCTATGCTATGAACCTTGTAAATGTCCAGCAAGTCTGGCAAGACAGTCATGTGGTTCCGGAGGAGGACCAACCGAAGAAAATTGCAAAGGCAAGATTCAAATGAAATCCTTTCAAACTGTAGACTGGCGTAATTAGGTTTTTTGTTTTTTGTTTTTTGTTTTTTTTTTTTTTTTAATATAAGACTTTGCAAAGGGAAATGGTGGAGTCTCTGGCAAATACTTGGTACTTGACCCAATACCAGATTTCTTCCCTGGTGTACATGGGCTACTGCTAGCAAAAAGACTTAAACTTGTTGCCAACTTGTTGTTCCATGAGTCTCAGGCCCCTCAAGGGGAGGCTTCTGTGACTTCACGCAGAGCTGGGAAAACTATTTGTTTGGGTTATTCCTTTGAATGATTTCAGGAGAAATTTAGGAGGTTGAAGGAATTACTGTCTTTTATTAGCTTAGGCAACTTTTAAATCTTTATTTACACGTTAATGTACATTCCATTTCATTAGCATCCATCTTGCATCTTTATGTGTGTCTTGAGAGTTACAGAGCATACTGAGAAAATAGGAAGTAATTACGGAAATAAATAAATACCGTTACTCAATATTAAGTCCACAATGAGTTTGGCAACATATGATTGGAATGTTTGTAAAAGAGCATTCTTTTTTTTTTTTTAGTGTTTTTATTTATTTTGAGAGTGAGCAAGAGAGAGCAAGTGGGGGAGGAGCAGAGAGATGGAGACACAGAATCTGAAGTAGGCCTGTCTCTGAGCTCTCAGTCAAAAGCCCAATGCAGGGCTTGAACCCACAAACTCTGAGATCATGATGCTTAACCTACTGAGCCGCCCAGGCGTCCCTGTAAAAGAGGGCTCTTAAAGATGGCCTCCTTATTTGGCTTCTGGCAACCTGAGGCTCCAGAACATTCCCCTGGGAACACTGTTGGCAAATTGGCAGTGCAGGCAAGTTTTGCCCCTCCATCCACTGTACTTCCTTTGCCATTAAGAAAGAGTAGATTCATAATAACTACTGAAAAGACAGGCACATCACTTCTGAAAATTGCTGACTCCTTACCAGTAAGAAAATGGCAGGTGACATTGCTTCTGATGCTTCTAGATTATTTAAATTAAATCGATATAACCTTATGTACATGTGATTAATAAAAACTTACTTTATGAAAATTCAGCCAAAAAATTAGAATAAGTTCAAAAATAATCCAATCATATTAATGCCAAGGATACATGTTTTCTGAGTTCTATGAGCTACAAATAAAGTATTGTCATGTAAAGCTATTTCATGAGTTTTTCATAATGTCTGTCTGGTAAGCATAAGGTTTGAAGGTTATATGTAGGAAAGCATCATTTTGGGATTTCCTTATTTGACATAAAACATTTAACTTTATATAACTGAGAAATTGATTGTTATAAAGTTGTGTCATTATATTTATGTTTGATGCCAAATTCATTATTTAGGAATTTGGCTCCCCTGTACATAAATTACACGGTGCTGTCAGAGTACAAATAACTCAGTGCTACATTTATTTCTCCCTAGTTTTGTTCTGACATCATGGAAAAACTTGACACAATGCTTCCACTGGCTCTGGCATGCAGAGATGATTCTTTCCAGGAAATTAGAGCAAACTTTGTGGAGGCCTGTTGTAAAGTGGCAACAGCTGTCCTGGCGAGACTGCAGGAGAGGGGCAAGGAGTTTCCTTCCAGAGCACCCCTGACAAACTCACACATATTGCTCTCCACAGCGGTATATGTCTTCCAGCATTTTACGCATTTTGATAATTTGATGAAAGAAAACACTAAGAAGTGAGTGTCATTTAAATTAAGTTGATGGCCATGCTTAAAGTAACATGTAATCTTTGGAAATCACAGGAGCGAAACTTTGATGACAATATTCAAGAAGGAGAAAATGATAATGAACATGGCGCATTATATTTTCATCTGCCTTGACTAGAAAATGTCAGAAAGGTGGGGTGTGGGGTGTTAAACCAGATACACAGGTAGTAAGAGAGACAGGTATTCCTTTGAAAGGCTCACTCCAAAGACCCATCCGTTTTCCATCTAATCTGGGGCAACTATTTTCTGCATGCTGTTATGACCTGACGGAATAAACCCTGTCCATTTTGTAAGGCACGCTACTGTGACTACCCCGGAAAGGAAAGCTGAACTTGTTTCTGTCCCTTGTATACTCAGTTGTGAAATATGCACTTTTCTTTTTTTGTTTCTAAGCAAACAGGATGTCAGGACTGACAGAGAGAATAAACACATTTTCAATCTATTCTATTGACCAATGTAAACATATTTCAAAACATCCATTTAGTAAGAAACTATCCTTAATATGTGAGGAGAAAGCATCCGGCAGTCTTAATTCTCATGTATTAGTAGTCTAAAAAGACTGGATGTTTCCTGGAAAGAGAATAAAAATGGCCACATGGTCTTTTTGGCTGCTCTTGGCCCCTCTAGGAGATAGCACAGTCCTTTGCAAAGGGAACATGTGGACGTGGCTGTCCAGCGTGAAGCCAACAGTCTCTTCTTATTCTCACTCAGTGTTTGTAGTCCCTTAGCTATGAGAGAAAGCATAAGAAAGTATAATATAAATAACTAAAGATAAAAGTAAAATAAATTTGACTTGATGCAGAATATAGCTCTGCTATTTAATTCTCGTAAGTAGTCAGATGTGGTGACTCATACTTGAAGTTATAAACAAAATGTGCCAGAAGTCACTTTATTTCCACAGAATATTTTAAAACAGTTTATGAGATAATTGACATCTACAAAATTACAATTTTTAAAACAAAAGAAGTGTGTTTGTGGGACGTGTGATAGCTTTATAAAAGTTGGTTCTGACAAATGCATGTTGTTCTCTGTAATAACGATACCCTAATGCCTAAATAATGCACTGATCTCTAATAATAGGCTTACAAAGAATACTTTTATTTTTGAATGATGTATTGACAATGCAGTTTGTCTCAAGTTGAAGTGCATATTTGTGGAACAGCAGATGTACGTTTTCAAAGGACTTGCAAAACAAAGACCAGCTTTTTTTTTTTTTTTTCTTTTTGGAAAGTGAATGTGGATGCAGACTTCAGCATTAGGAGGAAATGAATGATTGATATCTAATAATCAAAACCATTTGTAGTACTGGAGATTGTTACCGCCTACTGCACAGGCCTTAAATCTCTGTCTCTTTGATCATTGCCTCTGAACAGACCCATATTCCTGGTGCCTGTCCAACGATATCAGGAATTCATCAACACTCTACAGTTTCAGGTTACGGACTACTGCGTCAGAGTTTGTGCTACAAGCATTTTACAGGATGCTGAGAGCCACCACTGGGATGACTACAAAGCTTTTTATGAGGTGTGAAGTTAAGTTTACTATCCCTCCTTTTTACACAAATATGTTTTACTGCCTACCTGCTTTCTGGCTAATTAGAAACATGAGCTTGGCATTACCAACACACGAAGGCTGTTAGGATAATATTTTTTAAATATTGAATTTGTACTTGGGAAAAACACTTTTTAAAAACCTGAAATAACTAGACATCAGAACTCTCCTTCTGCTTAAAAGTAAAAATAACTTAATTTGAGCTGCAGCATGTGCTATATAAGTTGGAATATAATGGGATACAATGAGAAAGTCAAAGAGATAACAATGCCAAAATGCTACAATTTTGTATTTTTTTTTCTAAAGGGACCAGTTATAGGTACTCCTGCACTTTTTTTAAATGTATTTCTATTTTTTATAAGTATCTTTTATTAAGCCATTTTATTCTTTATACATATTTTTTCCTTCTCATTGCATGTTCTTATGAGGGTGCTTTAAGACCCATCTGATCATTTATAGCTTACCTATTTTCATTTAGCCCATGTTTTGAAATCCCAAATTCCAACTGAATTAAAGCCTAATGATTTCCAGTGCAACCAAAACCAGGATCAATTAAAATTATTCATCATCAGGCTTCATTAATTTCCCTTCTCCTAAATCCCATAGATTATACATAAGCCACAATATTTGAAATTCCTTGAAGTTGATTTCAGGGCAGGGTGAAACATTTATAATATCTTAATAAAAGATAATCAGGGTTTTTAAAAAAATTCATCAGTCAAGCCCAACAACTCCATTAACTTTTCCAATTTGCCCTTTCCTCTGGCTTGAAGCTTATGATTTTTGTTTTTCCTGACTGTCCTAATATCAGTGGAGTACTGGGAAAAACACTGGGGTATTATTCAGCAGAGTCCCCCTTGTCAATTCTCTGGCACTGAGGGGTCCTGTGGCTCTATTTATGCCTGAGTTATTATCATAATAAATGTTGCCGTAACAGAGAGAGGGAGCTAAGAAGCTCTTTTAAAGGACTTTCCACTTTTTCAAAGGCCATTTCATCTGTCCTTTAGAGGCCCTTCCCAGATAGTTTTTCTTTCTGCAAGAGCATTCATACAGGGTTTTCCAAACCTGACATGCTTCAAACAGCAGTGAGCAGAATGAGAACGAGAAAGTGGCACAGTGCAGCTGGTAGCTTGAGATAAGAATGAAAGTATTGGTCTTCTCCTCTCTTGGCAGCATCACAGCTTCCTTATTTGCCTTGAGGTAAACAGAGAGATTGAAAATGAATCCATCTCCTGTTTCAAACTATTTCAATATGTCAGTGTACTAATGAGCAATTTCATACGATGTTTTCATTGAGGAACAGGTATCATTTCACTATAGGTCCACCATAGGGGTATTATGTTTTCTCTTATGCAAATTGGGAGTCAGGAGAATTGTACAGTATAAATAATAAGTGGATGCATTGAGAACCTGGTATTGAAGTTACCAAGTATTAAAAACAACAACAACAACAACAAATTACCATGTAACATGCAGCTCTCAGATCTTATGACAAGGCTTTAGCTTCAAAGACAGAAATAACAAGATAGTTACCCTGTGATTACATGGTACTGTGGCTTCCATATACTTACGTGGTCAGTAGTTACAATTTAATTGCAGAGTTAGTGGCTGTTATTTATGCTCAGAAAAATAAAGTGATACTGCTTTTATATTTACCAAAAATAAGGAACTTCTAAAAATAGCACAGATTTTAAACTGTTTTGACAACTGGAGTACTTGACATGGTTTTGTCCCATTCGCTGCACCCTGTTCTCCTCCTCTCCCCATTATTCCAACTGATTTGTGAAACAGGACCAGTCTGTTTTTTGGCTGGGCTGTTGTGAGAGGAAAGAGATGAAATCTGCCTGACTGCAGGCGAAGAGTGGGATAGAGATCTCAGGGGAGCCTATCGCCTTGTGCAGAGTGTAGTAAGGAAACAGTGAAAGAATTTACAAGATATGAAGCAATATTCGTCCATGTTTTGTGATATCCAGTGAGCCCCAAATACATTATGTCCATTTGCTGAACTGTCAAGTTGAGAGAGTCGGAGACTTCGGTATCTCTCTGATGAGGTGCTGGTCAGATGGCACGGTGGGTGTTCAGATTATGTGTTTAGAATTAAGCTTTCAGTATACTTGACATCTGCTCAATTTTAGCAACTTGTGTTTTCCAGTGGTCAAAGAATAAAGAATTGTCTGTTCAAAGATAATCTTGAATGCCTTATATAATAAAGCCCAGCTGCTTGTTTCCTGATATATAATCTAAATAAAAGCTCACATCTGTTTACATTATAGTGGGTCTACAAAAAATAACAGATGTTTACTAGCAGAATAGCTTTGAAATGACAACAGATAGGGAAACAGGTCAGAAAGATAAATGAATCCTATTTGGTTCAATGAAAACCCTTTTGCATACATTGCACGTGACACACTTCGAAGAGAATCGTGAGAACGATGACCAGTTGGGAATGTCTTTAAGGAAATACAAAGTTTGTATTTTTAAAAGTCTTACAATAAGTGTTTTGCACTTCTAGGGAAAGAAATCCGCATGCCTCAATTTATTTTTATCTTCTCATTTATCGGTAACTTTTAAGGAAACGGGTTTTTATTTTGAAACATATGAGAAATCGTGTTGGCCATGTTATTCTAATCACCCGTCCATTGCCATGGAGAAAGTTAGTGTAACTCATTCATACGAGTCATTACGTCAGCCGGGGCAATTTTGCTTTAATAACCTACGATACAAAAAGTATGAGAAAATCAAGCTCTAAAACTCCTTTCTGATTTAAGAAAATCTTATCTTTTTTTCATTTTTTTTTATCTTTGAGAGAGAGAGATCATGAGTGGCAGAGGGGCAGAGAGAGATGGAGACAGAGGTTCTGAAGCAGGCTCTGAGCTGACAGCCGCAAGTCCAATGCAGGGCTCAAACTCACAAACCCCAAGATCACAACCTGAGCCAGAGTCCGACGCTCACCTGACTGAGCCACCAGGCGCCCTTTTAGGAAATTTTAAAAAACATTCCTTATCACAGAACACACCGCAAAGCATAAGAAACTATGATTTCGCTACTCCCACACGAATTTTGTAATTTTTTTTAACAGTTTTGATACACATCTAGTGTAGAATTTAAGAGTGGTCAAAGCCTTCTCTTTTGATCCTGACTCTTAGACATTTTGATGCCTGGATTCCCACCCAAGTATCCCCGTTCTACTCATTTATAAACTCCATTTGGAAGTCAATAGATAATAATTATAGATTATTACTACAGTGACTACAAAAGATTTTAGTAATCAGGGAAATTATCAGAAGAATATGTAAGGAGAATACTGATAGGCATATATGCATGAAAAATTATCAATTTTTGATATAAGAGTATAGCAGATTTTTCTTCAGATAATGTTTGAGAAAGATAAGTAGTTAGCAAAGCCGAATTTTAAGTCAAAGAGGATTGCTTAGGGATAAAATGGGAAGTTTTACTCATTTAACTTTTGATATAGTAATGATCTGGGTAATGTTTGAAAAACTCATTCAACTCTTCCAATTTCAAGTGATTTTTTTAATCTGGTTTGAGGAAAATGAGGTCAAACTACTAGCCTACCTCCCTGAGAGCATGTTAACTAATTAATGCTCGTAAATCACTTGAGGCCACCTTCTATTTCTGCCTGTTCCCATTGGCCTTGGCCACTGCTGGGTCTTCCTCTGTGGTCAGGGAAAATTTGGTACACAGAAGAGGTCTGTAGGGGGGTGGAAAGGAATGAGAATCTGGCCCCTTGGATGTATGAAGTACTGTAAAAATACTAAGACATGACGAGACTATAACATCTGCTTTAGGTTTACAAAATCTTGTAAAATCAGACCATTGTAGTGTCTGTTTCTAGCATTGTTATTAGAACTCCATGAATGGAATAGCCTGATGCAATAATCTTTAATAGTTACCCATGCCCCTTGGTATCATGCATGTTAATAAGTATGTGGCATGTAAGTTTATTTTTACTCCTGTCATTTCATTATAATGTGAAATCTCAAACATTAGCACCTCAATGATGCTAATAGTCTCAGAAACATATACATACTTAAAACATTTAAATTATTAACATTTAATTTTAGGAGCATCAGCCCACCATCTTAAACTAGTATGACTTTTTTGGCAACTGTAAAGCTGATTGCTTAAAATGAATTTTAAACTCCAGGCTAGGAGTAGGTAAAACTAGATATGCTAGGTTAAAGGCTTGTGGTCTGGGTTTGCACTAGAATATCTGGTCTCGTAATTGAAATAAAACATATGTTCCTTTGTCAATAAGGATGTTTTACATCTTGTCAAAAATCTTTCTTGGTCATCTAGTGTGTCAAACTCTCCAGCTATTTCCTTTCAGCCTGAATTAATTATGTTCATAGGAAGCAAACTGGCATTTTGGAAGATGTGATTCTGTTGTTTAACGTGTGGTGGTTTTGCCAGGGGGAAAGATGCTCCTTCTCACTCCAGATGTGGCATTATTTCTTCTGCGCTCTTCACCATGATCTCTGGACCATTCTGCCCCCGAAGTTAGCCCAGGAAATTCTAACAGATGTGCTGGAGAAATGTTTGGGTCTACTGGCCTCCAGATATGCTCGGGCCCATCCCAGTTATAAGAGAACTCCACAGATAAGGTAATTGAAGTTGTGAAAACCATTGCTTTTCAAGAAAACTCTTTCATCAGCTGGTATAAAGCAGAATGTAATTCTAAATCTCATGATATAGCTCCTTGTATAGTTAACACGTTCCTAACATCTGAGAGGAAATTGTATTCAATTCTCCTGAGGTACTAAAGTGGAAATGTGGAACTTGAATCAAAATGACTGTGCTCTTTTTTTCTTCTTAAAATTGTGTATAGAACCCACTAGTTTCTAAAAAATGATTCAGGATGTATTACAATCTAAGACACTTATATACAAAACTTAATAAATAAGATAAAGAGGGAGAATTGGGGCCCTGAAATGGAGAAAAATGTTCTGTGATGGGGTAGTTAATTTGACTTTGAGATTCTAGGCAACTGGGGGATTTTAGTTTTTGTTTGTATATCTTTAAATAGTGTACTTAATCTTCATTAAGGAAACTCCTTTGTCTAATAATTTTTCTTCTTGATATATTGTAATTACCTCTCCCCCCCCCTTTCTTTTTCAATATGTATTACTAAAAGCCAGTTTAACAAAATGTGAAATCACAGAAAATGAGGAGCAGCAGTCACGGGATATTAATGACTAAATTATATATGGTCCAGGTCCATGAGACATCTAGGCAATGACCTTTACAAAAATTTGCTTACATGACAACAGGCCATATGAAGAAAAGGTTTTTGTTTTCTAAATATTCTCACCAATGTGATTAAGAAGTGTCTTTTAGGTATAAAAGATTTTTTTTTCAGATATATTTTTGGAGGAATCTAGAGACATCAGAGGGTTTTTTTGTTTTTTCTTTTTGGCAGTGGGAATCATTTCCTGATCATGTTCTTGTAAAACATGCTGCATTTGAAGGGTATTTAGGTCCTGCTACAGTGTTTCATAAATATGGTATTTTGCAAAGGCTGTTTTGAATTACTTACCAAACATTTTTAAATCATTGAACTCTGAAGAATAGAGGGAAAGGCTTTTTTTGAGAGCAAAGGGTACCTTCATTCTTTTCCTTATGTAGATTAAATCACTTTTGACTCGGAGGTGGCAAGTCATTATGAGATGTGTGTGAAATCAGATTTACTATTAGCTCATGAACTTGGTAGTATAGTTAATTAACTGTACAATGGAGACTTTTGGTTTTTGTTTTCTGGATGGTTACATAAAAATGCCATGAAATGCTAGAATTATTTCTTCTAGTTTTTTTAAGTAAAATAAATAAATTGTCATATTTGAATGGTTAATACTAAACCACCATTACTGTGGAAATCAGATTGTGTGTGTGTGTGTGTGTGTGTGTGTGTGTGTACATATCTTCGATTTGTAATTGTTTAGTTAACAATTAGAGAAAGTGGATGCAAACGACAGCTAAACCTTCCTAAAGGCGATTATTGATGTTTTTAGTATGGCTAAAACTATATATATGTAATCGTTGTAATATGTAGTATATGTATAAATTTATTTTACATATATAATAAACTTGAGGCCAAAATGTCATTTAAAAGATCTTCAAACTTATTTGTTTTCTTATCACTTCATAATTTCTATCTTCTATTTCTTCAACACTGAATTTAAAAGAAAAAAAAGAGGAAATTAACTGAGGTTTATACAATTCAGTCAGTCATATACCAAAATAATCTTTGAACAGATCTTTGGGTCTCTGTTGAAACAAAAGAAAGATAGAAACAAATGAGTTTATGAATAAGATTATATAATACAACAAAGTTTCCACAAATTTATTCAATATTGAAAATTTCTGAAACTATAGGCTTCTCCATTTGTGCTTCTGGTCTCATTTTTTTCTCCTCTCCCACTTGCTAGGGAAACGTGTTTACCCAAACTTGTAACTTTCTTTTGACAGCTTGTACTTGGATAAGGAGAATTATTCTCTTATCAAAACTTTACCTATCATATATATGTGGGTAATAGCAAATTTTCTTTTAATCTGCCTCCTTTTTTGTTGGACATAATTTGAAGGAAAGTGTCTTGAGCTTTTTGAACAGTATCCTAATAATGAAAAGTAAGCCTTAAAAAAAAAAAAAAAGCCCTCCCAACATATTTTAGTATTAGAGACCTCACTATTCCTAAAGATAGTGGTATATGGGTTATCTAACACCTGGAAACTCAAACGCTAAGCTTTGATGTTTTCTGTTTGTCTTTGATTTCTGAAGCTCTGATATCTAACCAAATATTTCTATCCTTACATTTGTTTAATATAAGAGATAGGGATGATAGTGTATGTACCAGTCAGAGAAACAATTTTGCTTAACAAAATTTTCTTTTTTCTTTCCAATAGACTTGATGTCACAACAATTTTAATATGCACTGAGAACTTGTTATGGTCAATTTGCACATCTGTACAGAAGCTTTTGAATCCCCATCAGTATATAGATGATAAAATTTTTAAAATTCATACCCATTGTAATAATCTGTTTACAACATTAGTCATTTTGACTTCACCATTAACTGAATTATATCAGTAAGTATCAAACATATTTTTTTAGCTATTAGGGTATATAATGTGACTTAAAGTTATTTTTATACTACTTATTGAATTGTGTGAAGCAGCGAATAGAAATATTTTGAAGTGCATTTTTGATATTGTAAATTGGGCCATTTTACGAAAGGAACTAATACTGTGCTGTATCTCTGTTATCAATCTTATTCAGATGCTAAGGCTCCAGTAGGATCAGGGTTATCTTGAGCTTCACTATTTGAGTTGTTTAAATGATTATATTAATAGTCAGTTATTTTAATCATTTCATAGAAAAAGAAAATCATATTTAATGGCTTTTTGGAAATAGTTTTTAGTTTTAATTTTATATGAAGTAATTTTCTTTAATTGAAAAATTTTAAAAGAGGATTCTAAAATATTCCCAAATCTGGAAGAAACCTAATGGTTCCATACTGCCAGTTAATCTGCCATAGATTTGCATTTTTAGTAGTAGGCTGAGTGCCTAAGCTAGTAATGGCAAGTAGAAATAGGATTAAGTAATTGAATTTTTATTTTCTGTCTGTGTATCTATCTATTTATCTACCTATTTTTTAAAGTAAACTACATGCCCAATATGAGCTTTGAACTCAAAACCCCAAGATCAGAAGTCATGTATTCTACTGACTGAGTCAGCCAGGTGCCTCAGCAATTGCATTTTTTTTTTTTTAAGAGATAGAAGTTTATTGAATATACTGCAAGGAAGCACCAGGCAAAAGAGTAAAGGAGAGACTGCCTGCCAGGAGACAGTGATGGGGGCTACAGTTACAGGGGTGGTAGTGAGGAGGTATAAGAATGTATGGAATTTTCCTTTTTTGGTACCTGTGCCAGGTTGTAAGCAGCCCATTGGCCAGCTAGGGCTTATGGATATATTGAAGTGGGCTGTTTGCCCTAAAGAGCCTAAAGAGCCTGTTTGCATTCAGTTCAGCGGTCACTGTGGCCCCTTTTACCCATTGCTCAAGCCTGTTGCCTAAAAGTGGCCTCTATGTTCCCCCTTGACAGGTCAACAATGACAAATCTTTGGCATTTGGGCAGAGGTATCATCTTCATTAGCTGCTTCATGCCAGACAGGGGAGGCACCTGTCCCTACCTAAAATTGTCAGTCCGTCAGACATTCTGTGCGGTTATAGACCAGAGCATGGTATTAGATCAACAAGCTGATAGGCAATTTGAGTGAAATTCCCTGGTGGCCAGCTCCATAGAATTTAGGGGGAGCGGATCCTCCCATAGTGTGGGCTGGAATCCTTGTTGATTCATGGAATTGTTGGATTCACTCACACAGATAGTAACAGATTTTGCCAATAGATCAAGATGGTGCCTGGATCCTCAGGAACAAAGGGAAAAAAGAAGGGCAGAAAGAAGCAAGGTGACTGAGAGATAGCCAGCATCAGGAAAGCATTCCAACCAATTCCGTTACTAACGTGTGGATTGACCCTGGATGAGCTGCCACACTTTGGGGATGGATGCCTCGGGGGGATGGAGTGGGAGAGAGGACAGAAGTCCTTTGCCCTCACAGGCATGGGCAGTCCAACTTGTTCACCCTCAGACCTTCAGACCACACCTGGGAGCCACCTGGGCTAGAGATCTTCAGTTGTATGAGGTGTACTAGGGTTAGACCACAGAAGGGCTGAGAAGAGTAAGGGAGAGGGAGAAAAGGGTCCCTCCAAAGGGCAAGAGGGGAACTGGTTCCCCCTGGAGTTTGGATCCTCATGGAGGAATAACCTCCTCCTGAGCTTCAGTTTCCCAACGAGTACTAGAATCCATCCACCAAGGGAAGAGTCCCAAGAAGTTCCCAGATAATCCAAGGAAAGTCCCAGACCAACAGAG
The DNA here is from genome assembly GCF_023721935.1 of Panthera uncia. Classification (NCBI taxonomy): domain Eukaryota; kingdom Metazoa; phylum Chordata; class Mammalia; order Carnivora; family Felidae; genus Panthera; species Panthera uncia. The sequence goes on along the minus strand of NW_026057577.1, from coordinate 71,424,962 downwards.
GTTCCCTGTGAGAGCCACCAAATGTGGGGTGACCCAATCAGGTGAAGGCTGGTGGTAGGGTGGTGAAAGAATTCACCCAAGGCAGAACAAAGGAGATAGAAGTTAATTGAATACACTGCAGGGGAACAATGGGCAGGACAACAAAGCAGAGACTCGACAAGTGCATTTTATTTTTATTTTTACTTTATTTGAAAATTTATTTATTTTGAGAGAAAGAGAGAGTGTGTGTGTGTGCACACGAGTGGGGTGGGGCAGATAGAGAGAGGGAGAAAGAGAATCCCAAGCAGTCTCTGCACTGTCAGCACAGAACCCGCTGCGGGGCTCAATCCCACAAACTGTGAGATCATGACTGAGCCGAAATCACGAATTGGGTGCTCAACCAACTGAGCCATCCAGGCACCCCAGCAACTGCATTTTTAAAATATTGAAAGCTTTTACATAGTAAATAAGATTTAGGGAAATTAAAATTTTGAACTACTTTTCTGGTTTATTTCATTCAAATTGGTAATATTGTAGAAGAGGCTGGAGTAGATCTTATCATAATATAATTATACAAGTTTCTTTAAACTCTCCTCCAAATCTCAAAAGACTAGATAATTGCATATTTGTAGTTTCTTGGGTAGGAAAAATGATGAATATTTTTATTTCTTAGGATAAATTAGGTAAAGTATTCCTTTCTGGAAGATTCTGGTAGGAGAAATATATAAATCTTGATTTTCAGTGAATTTTGAGACTTCTGTGTTAGAAATTCTAAGAGTAATTAACAAGTTTGATTTCACCTTCCCTATAATTTTCACCCACTCTTTGACTTTCAACAAACCCATTGTTTATAGATTGTTTCTTCTGGCAAGAAGAACTAATTTTAGAAATGGAGAATTCTTTCAGGAAGGGGAAGAAATAGTAAGATAAATTGCTGTAAGTTTGGGATTATATGCATAATAGTTCATAATCATAAAAAGCTCAAGGTCTGAAGCACATAATAAATCCTAGTAAACTAAACTGATTTACCATAGATGAAAAAATTGCTATGCTCTTAGTTCAACGGGTCATTTCATCTGAGAGGAAGGCCCTGTGAAAATCAGGAACAAAGTTGACAAATTTCATGGATTGGTCATGGTGAGCAATATTGAATTTCATGGTTTGTCACAGATGAATAGAAAAATTTTAACCCCCCAATACATTTGTAAAACAAATAAATTATTATCAAAGATTGCACATTTTAATAATAATAATGTAACTTACATTGATTATTGTTAACCCATGGCCTTTTGGTACATTTTTTTAACAACTATGCAAGTACTCAAATCTCTGTGATTTGTGCATTAGATACTGCACTGTAACCTCATTCAACAAATTTAAATTGCTAATTTCAACCAAGATTACAGAACATTTTACACCAAGCACCGCCTCTGGTTTTTCTTAATATAAAACACAGATAGCTACGTTGCCTTTAAGCATGAACAAAGTCTAGGTACTTTCCTTTTCAATATTTCTCAGTTTGTATAAATTTTCACAAATTGTATCCATTCAAGTTGATTTAAATGTTATGATTGTTTTTCTAGAATACCAGTGTAATCTTTGAAATATATTTTGCTTTATATTGACAAAGGAAATCTACAGGGTGATCTTCACCAAGTAGGAAAAAATTGTATGTGTGTTGCAAGGACCCTATTGACTTATTGAGCTTCTTTTCACAACCAGAGTATGCAATTGTCATATTATTAGTATTGAAGAAAAAAATATGTCTCTAGCTCACATTTAAAAATTAAGCTGTGCTTTGAGGGATTGGTGAAAAGTAACAATCAGATGTTGATAGTACTGAATTTTTCATAAACTGTACCTGACATTTGTCACTACATGTGATATGCCTTTTTTTGAAGGTGACTGCCTTTCTTCCAAGTAGTTCTGACAGATAAACTGAATGTATTTTCCTTTCTGAGTTTAACGTAGGACCACTAAATCCCAGGGCAGGAATACATGATTTTAAAATCTTTTCAGGAAGAATGAAACCTGTTTGCAAAAATGTGTGTTCTCTTTTAACTCTCCTTTGTAGATTTCTGTTAGAATGTTATAAAAGGAGTACTTTAAGTTTGTCCTCCAGGGAAAGAGACGTGCCGAAACATGAAATATTCACCGTGTATTTTTCCAAAATGCCTATTGCTTGTAGATCTTTCATAAAGGCAGTTAAACTGCACATTCAGAAGTATACTCAGTGCACATTCATATACATACCCCAACATGGTTCTGTATGTTGCATTTTGCTTGCATAGAATGTTAATTTTAGTTTCTCTGTAGCAAATTAAAATTAAATTTGTAGAATTTTAGGTAAATGCAGTTCATTTTCAATTCAACAAATGTTGCTGCCTCTCTAGCCCCTGTGATTAAGCACAGGGATTAAGCACCAGGATTATAGCATTGAGCAAGATGAAGTATCTACCATCAAGTAAAGTCTAATAAAATTTTCCATGTTAACATTGAATTTATTTACACACACATAGCCACTGTCCCCAGTGTTACAATATTTAACAACACAGAAGGATGATTTTCAGTACAAGTGCCAACCTAATAGGCAAAAACCAGAATCATCAGAAATAGGCCAGAATATTGACCACTATGACCAGAATAGCAGACCTACTATCTTGGGGTTCACTTGGTATCACCAATATGGCTTTGAAGAACTAAATCCCAAGGTATTTCAATGCTGTGTCTCTGGTTTCAAACCAACACTAGGTAATCATTTTGAGGTTATGGTCTTAGCCTTTTTATTTACTTATTTATTTTAAAGTATGTCACTGTCCCTCACAAAGCAGAGCATATTAGACTAAAATTTCATTTTTCATATTGCTAGAGTGCCTGGCATGCTTTGAAAGCAAGTCGTTCCTCAAAACATTAAGCATAGAGTATGCTTATGTAAAATGTTGAACATACGGTCATCTGACCCAGCAGTTTTACTCTTAGGTGTATATATGTAAACAAAGCAAAAATGTATGTCAGTACAAAGATTTGTACACAGTGTTCATAGCAGGATTTTTCATAATAGCACAGAGTGAAAAGAACCCAAATGCCCACCAATTGGTGAGTGGACAAACAAAATGTGGCCTATCCATACAGGGGAATATCATTCAGCCATAAAAAACTATGGGGTGCTGACAGGTGCTTCCTACCTCAGGGCTGAACTTCAAAAGCATTTGTGAAGTAAAAAAAAAGCCAGACCAAAGAGAGTACATATTGTAAGGTTTGTTTTACTAGAAATTTCCAAAATAAGCAATGAGAGACAGAAGGTAGATTAGTCAGTTGCCAGTGGCTGAAAGGAGGGGAGAATCGGTCATACCTCCTAATAGGTGTACGATCTCTTTTGAGGCTAATGAAAAAATTATAAAATTAGATAGTGGTGAAGTTTGCACAACTCTGTGAATATAGTAGAAACCACTTTGCTGTAAACTCAAAATGAGTAAATTTTGTGGTATATGAATTAGACACCTTAATAAAGCTGTTAAAAAATAAGTACGTACTGAGTAGAAATAAAAATTGAAATAATTAACATGTTAAAAAAAAGTGGCAGAATGCAAAAGGATTCAGAAAGGGAAGTTAGTTGTTTTAGCCATTTTGTTTAGATTAAATGACCCCCATAATCCCCTTCCTCTAAACATTGCTTTTGAATAAACTTTCTATTTTTTTGTTTAAGCCTATATGTGATTCTAATCACAAACAGCCTTATATGTGATTCTAATAAGGTAATAAAGTAAAACACTGGTGAAGGGCTAGTCATGACCTTTGAAGAAGGCCTGTGCCCTGAATCTTTGACTAGCTGGTTCCTGCCCTGTCTTCTGGGATCCAGTCTTATTCTGCCTCACCACCATCTGTCCTGTTCTCCATCTGCCCTTCGGCTATACACCACTCAAGATTGCTTGTCACAGATGGCCCCTGAAATTCATCTTCATTGCCACTGTTCATTCTTTTTTCTTTTTTTTGTTTTTAATGTTTTTATTTATTTTTAAGAAAGCATGAGTAGGGGAGGGATGGGGGAGGGGACAGAAGATCTGAAGCAGGCCCTGTGCTGAGAACAGCAAGGTGATGTGGGGCTCAAACCCACAAACCATCAGGAGATCATGACCTTAGCCAAAGTCAGACCCTCAACCAACTGAGCCACCCAGGCGCCCCATTCTTTTCTTTTCTTTTTTTTTAACCAATTTCTGCTGTGTACCTACAGTCTGTCCCAGCATTGTGCCAGTCATTTTCCAAATTCAAATCATTATTGTCTAACCTCAAAGAGTTATTTTCATCATGAGAAACATAAGGCAGGGGGCAGGAGAAGTGTGGGGAGCCATTGTTTATCCTAAGTGTCTTACCTTAATTTCTCTCACTGAATGATATTCATGCAACTATTTATAGTCCCAGGGATAATGCTGGATTATGAAAGCAAAATAATGACTTAGAACTGTGTTTAAAATGGTGACGTAGATGGGGCACCTGTGTGGTGTGTCAGTTAAGTGTCCAACTCCTGATTTTGGCCTAGGTTATGGGATCAAACCCTGTGTCAGGGTCCATGCCGGGCATAGAGCATGCTTGGGATTCTTTCTCTCTCTCTCTCTCTCTCTCTCTCTCTCTCTCTCTCTCGGCCCCTTCCCCGTGGATGTGCATGCCTGCTCTTCCTCTCTCTACATAAATAAATAAACATTTAAAAAATAAATAAACATAAAAATAAATAAAATGGTGAAGTAGATTGAATTTGGCTCTCTCTACACGTTCATGGTTAATTGTGATTTTTGAGACATCAGAAAGGCTTGCATGTCTTCATTGTCTCGAATATTCCATTGCTATCTCTGTAGTTCAGTTTCAAACTAATTCTACTTCTTCTAAACTTGTGGTCTTCTCTTGGTACTTTATTTTTTTTTTTTTTTAAATTTTTTTTTCAACGTTTTTTATTTATTTTTGGGACAGAGAGAGACAGAGCATGAACGGGGGAGGGGCAGAGAGAGAGGGAGACACAGAATCGGAAACAGGCTCCAGGCTCCGAGCCATCAGCCCAGAGCCTGACGCGGGGCTCGAACTCACAGACCGCGAGATCGTGACCTGGCTGAAGTCGGACGCTTAACCGACTGCGCCACCCAGGCGCCCCTTCTCTTGGTACTTTAATTTCTTGAGCACCTCCGGTGGCTTAGGCACTATGGTAGACACAGAAGTGAGGTGTCTGGCCTGGCCCCTCCACCCCTGTGAAACTTACATCCCTCTGCTGCCTCAATTCCATCCTGGAGATTTAATCCATTAGCATCGTATTATGAGACAGAGTTCTCCTGGGAGGGCAGCCAAAAGCAGGGTGGCACAAGAGAAGCGTAAAACCCAGCTAACTCTTTTTTGCTTATCAGTTGTTCTCACTTTTGATGTGCATTGGATTTCTTTCTTTCTAGCAGCAGCTGGCTGCATAAGCCCCCAAAAGTCATTCAGTTTTGTTAATGAAGAAAGGAAGGAAGGCAACATACTTGTACATCACAGACCCACAAGAGACTGAATCTGGGGCAGAGGGCCCAAGTGGCATGCTGTGAAGACCGCAGAGTCTGTCTGATGTTAGCGAGAGGGAAGGGGCAAAGGCCAGCTGATGCTGGAGGAAGGGCAAAGGCAAGGAATTTCCCCCAATTCACATTTTTCCCCCTAAGCAAAAACATCTTTACAATCTGCTAATTTGGAAATGTGAGGAAATGTATTTTGCTTCAACCTATGGACAATTACTTATTTTTTAAAGAGTATTTAAATTTGCTGTATCAAAGTTCTTTTAAGTCTTGTGGAAAATATAACTCTGTGGCTCATATGATTGTGTTTTATTCTCCACTATGAATTATTTAGAGCATCCTCTCTTTTAAGTGTATACCAAAACATCATTAGAGGTTATCTAATAGCCAGCTCATCATTTCATTCCCCCATTGAGGCTTGTGGGCCAATTTTCACCCTGTTATACTCTCCAGAATAATGACACTAATTTGGGATCTTGCTGTGGAATTAAATGCTTATACAGATCCCACCCCCTCTGAGACCATAAACATCTGCCATAACATTTCTTATAGCCAAATAACCCTACTATTACCGGGATGACTGAGAAACCATGAGCGGAATAAAAGAGCTTAGGTACTGGCAGAAGTGTTCTGGGAAATACCGTATTGCCAGTGGTTTGTGGTCTGAGAAGTTTTCACACCATTCCAAATAACCATTCCATTATCCTTAGATTCTCCATTATTGTTTTCTAATCTCAAGGATGAAACTGTATTAGGCAACCATTTAGACTCTGAGATAGTTGTAGACCTTCTTAAGAAGTGTTTACAACCGTTGTTTTCATGCTGATAATATGTTACATATGTTGGTCCTGGATTATGTACATACACTTTCTAGGTCCTTTATGTGCATTATCTCAATCATCACGCTGACCTCGTGAGGTGGTTATTATTTCTTTTTTACCATTTTACCAATGAGAAAACTGAAACTGAATAAATTGTCAAACCACACTGTGTGTCCAATAAAAAGCCCACCCAAAACACCAAAATACAAACTCAGTCTGTCTGGCTCCAGAGCTCCTGCATGTGCCCGTGCACTGCCTCTAGATAATCTTCAGTGACCCTCCCCTTGGGTACAGAGCAGACAGCAAAAAAAATAAATGTAAGAGGATCGGAGGTAGACTTAAGTCCTAAGAAGAAACAAAGCAAAATAAGACCATAGACAGGGATGAGGTGGTGAGATAGAAAATTTCTTAGTCAGGGAAGACTTTTTATAAGGTTTTGAGGTAGAGCAGTCTAGAGAGCCAGCTGACCATGGCAGAGAGTACTTTCTAGGTAAGGTTTTCATTCTTGGAGAAATGAACTGCCCCCCCCCCCCCCCCCCCGATAATTAGACTGAACGGACTTTATGCAAAGGGCTCAATCATGTAGGTGGTAGAATGGGCAGAGGTTACAATACCACAGCCCCCGATCCCTACTGGTCTCTCATCAAGCCCTTCATCTCTTGTCCCATCCTTTTCTTCCAGACTGCTTTCCTATGAGGTCTTCTTTCTTTCCAGAATGCTTGCTTCTTCTCCTCTCACGTTATGCCAGTACCAACCCTTCCTAGCTCCCTTGCTAGTGCATATCCCTTCTCTCTTCCCTCACTTTCTTGGCCTCTCCATCCAGAATTTGGAACACTGCCCATGACATTCACTTAGCTGGCCTTTTGTACTTTCTGATAACTCCAGTGTTTGTCTTACATCTGGGTGGCTTTCTCTTCCATCCTCCTCCACTTTAGCAAACCCTCCACCTTGCCCTATCCCACTATTTGTTAGCAGATGACTTTGCCCCTATACTTTTCTGAGAAAACCTAGATCATCATGAATGTACTTTAACTTCTCATTTCCATTTTAATAATTATCTCGATCCTTACTCCCTCTAAATCCTTTGATCAATGTATCTCTTTTCCCAACCAAAACAAATATTTTCACCTGAGCTCTCGATCACATTTACCTCCTACTCCGTAGCTGTAGTCTTTTAAATACTCTTTCTGTCTTCTGACTCTTTCTCCAAAGACTCTTTTATATTTAAAAATATTCTTTTGGGGGCACCTGGGTGGCTCAGATAATTAAGCACCCAACTCTTGATCTCAGTTCAGGTCTTGATCTCAGGGTCAAGCCCCTCGCTGGGCTCTGTGCTGAGTGTGAAGCCTACTTAAAAAAAAAAAAAAAAAAAAAATTCTTTATTTTTATGTTTCCTTTTTTTTTTAAATTTTTTTTTAACGTTTATTTATTTTTGAGACAGAGAGAGACAGAGCATGAACAGGGGAGGGTCAGAGAGAGGGAGACACAGATTCTGAAACAGGCTCCAGGCTCTGAGCGGTCAGCACAGAGCCCGACGCGGGGCTCGAACTCTCGGACCACGAGATCATGACCTGAGCCGAAGTCGGCCGCTTAACCGACTGAGCCACCCAGGCGCCCCTATGTTTCCTTTCTAAATGTAGTATGCACTCATTGTCTGCACTTTCACACCTACCATTCGTTCAATGCACTGCAACTGCCCTCATCATGCTAAGCAAAAAACGTGGGCCAGGTCATCCATGCCTACCCAGTAGCTAACTCAAATCTTTGTCCCTACGTTCAATTACCCTTTGTGCAGCTTTTATCACTACTGGCCATTTTTCTTCCCTTGGTTTACCTAACATCACTGTCTCCTGGCTCTTTGCCTGCATCTCTGATTATTCCTTCTTGGTTTCATTTGAGTGCTTCTTTTTCTCGCTTCATCCTTTAATTGTCAGTGTGTTCCAGACCATCTCTTTTCCTTTTACACTTTCTTTTGGGTAATGGCACAGCCATCCCCTTGGCTTTGCCATTATGCTAATGACTTCCACATCAATATCTTCCCCCTAGATATCTCTTGTATATGTTACATCAGCAAATCTAAGTTTCAAGTGGGTGTCTCTCTTTGGATATACTTCAAATTCCTGCAGTTCCCTCAACATATCTGAAACTAAGTAAAATGCCTTTGAGCCATCCCAGGTTTCTCTTAACCCTTAGCCCTTCTCCTTCTACCTTCTCCCTGTGCCATCTCCAACCCCATGTCTTTAGGGAATGAATATCATTGATTCTATTAATTTTATATTTTTATATTTGTCTCCTACTCCCTGTCTCCTCTGCCTCTTACTTTGGTTTAGGACATTGTTCTCTTCTGCCTGATCTTCCCTAGCCTTGATCTCTTTAGTCAACACTCCACACTATTGCACAAGTGATTTTTTGAAAATATAAGATAGCTGATATAACTCCCATGCTCTAAAGTCTTCAGTGATTCCTCACTGCTGGCACAAAGTCCATACTCCTTAGAAAAGCGTATCCTAGGATCCTGATCTAAGCTTCTGCTTGGTTCACACAGTGTAATGTAAGGTTTGGAAATATGACAGCCTCATTTTGAAGCCTATCTAGTAACTTTTGTTCTTTCTGAAATTTAGTAAAAAAAAAAAAAAAAAAAATTAGTAAAAAAAAAAAAAAATGGCTTTCAAAGAAGAGATATATTATGGGCCCCTGGGTGGCTCAGTCAGTTAAGACTCCTAATCCTGATTTCAGCTCGGGTCATGATCTCAAAGTTCGTGGGTTCAACCCCCACACCAGGCTCTGCACTGACAGTATGGAACCTGCTTGGGATTCTCTGTCTCTCTCTCTCCCTCTGCCCTTCCTCTGCTCATTCTCTCTCTCTCTCTCTCTCTCTCTCTCTCTCTCTCTCTCTCTCTCAAAAATAAATAAATAAATAAATAAATAAATAAATATTCAAAGAAGAGATATATTAAAGTCTAAAAAATGTTGAAGTATATTTAATTAGAAGGTGTTCAATTTGGCAAGACAGACTGAGAAGAGTTAGGTCAAATTTGGAAAGTGTGATATTATAAGAAGCAGGATATGGAATGAAAAGGTAAGAAGGGTTTTCAGAATGGAATTCTGTTCTACATATTATTTAAAGACGCTGTTGTTCCTGTACTATATATAAAAAGAGTACCACTTCAAACAATTCCATTTCTAAAATATTCCCAGTTGTTATTCCTCACTCCATGTAGGCAAGTATAGTCTCCTGTTATGATAAAAATTTTATTAACCAAGCTATCTACTAAAGATTTTATGTAGCAAATTCTTTCTTATTACCTCAAGATTTATTGTTGAATTTGGGCCAACCAAGAAAAATGTTATAGTCACTTCTCCAAAGATAGTTGTAAACCAGATATTCTGGCCAAATTGTTCTAATTTTGAAATCATAGTCATATATTTTACAGTTAAATTCTTCTTTATAAGCTCTCTATAGGCTCTTAGGAGCATACAGAATTAATTATAAATTCTCATTAATTGTTTAGTATTTATAAATCACTTTAAATAATAAAGAGAGGTATCTTTATGCTAAACATCTTACATAAATGAAGCAAATATGACAAAATATTGACATTTATTGGATCTAGGTTGAGGAGGGAGATAGAAATGGTATTTACTGTCCTATTCTTTATACATTTATGTTTGACAAATTTTATAATGAGAATTATAATATAATGATGATATTGTCAGACCTTTCTAAGTATAAGGATTGCTATATGGGGGCCTCTGTGTTACCTATTAACACAGATTCCAAGTGGATGAATGCATTGTCCATTCTAACACGATATCATTTTGTGTAAAATCATTAACTTTGACTAAGTGAGAATAAAAAGTTTTGATGGTCTTCATGGGTAATGTTTTCTGTATATTATGAAATAATTATTTTATTTCCCCAGCACTTTTCAGCATGGCATGGATGACTCTGCTTCAAATTCCATGAAACCATTTTTTAAGCAACCATTACATTGGTTTTCTTGCATATCACATTTCTACCCTTCTTTACTCAGGTGAGAACCTCTAAATGCTTTACTGTGTAAAATTCGGTGATTTCTTTCAAGTTTAGGAGAAACTTTTACTCATTGAGGGAAATGCATCTCACAAAAAGAACTTACAAAATTTTATATTATATAGGTAAGTAAAAAGTATTACTTCTTTTTTTATTAGCTCAAGAATCCAGGATACAAACTACATAATCATTTACTAACATAGTTTTACTGATATAATGGCAAATTGTTAATTTTTGGAATTTAGTGGTTCTAATTGCTTAGCCATCTTACAATTTATCCTTTTTGATCTATGACTGGGGATTTGACAGTACTACAACTAAGTATCAAAAAAAAAAAAAAGACAGCAAAACTGGATAATTCATGTAACTAACTCAGAGCCTTAGGTAAAAGTTGAGAGAGGAGAAACTTTAAAATTAAGAATAGGGTCTTTAACTTTTATTATTTAATTAACAGCATTTAAACATAAGAAAAATCATTTAAAGCATGAAATATACTTCCAGAATAATCTGATGACATTTGGTGGCATTATATAGAGTGTCAGTTTGATTCTTCACTGAATATATCATTGGAGAGGACCTTTGCTTGGTATCTGTGAATAAATATATCATGTGTAGCTGAAGGAGATATTGTTAATCACCATACATTCTTGATGCACCTTGGAAATACACTATCCATGATTTCACTCTCTAAATTTACTGAGTGTATCTCACTCTTGAGGAACAAGAGTCATACCCAGGAATAAGGGTGTGTAAACCTCCTACACAAAGTCTCCATAAATACAATAGATATACCCTGTTGACCTATTAAGTTGCTGTCTCCGTATAGGTAATGGGGAATCCGAGGTCAGTGACCCATAAGACTCTATATTCAAGTGTATTGTTGTTACTTCACTTACAAATAAAACATTTTCACCATCTCTGATTAACTCCTTATGATTGATTCCTAGAAATGGAATGCCCTCAGTACCCTGTCATTTCAGTACTGAGCAGCTTGCATGTAAATAGACTCTTATGTCATTGAAAAGCAAAGAGCTGACTCTTTAAAATTAATTATTGCACAAATAAGAAGTTGCTTTAATCTTTTAGTAGTATCACTTTCATCTTAATCTATAACCATTGATCTATAATCTATATGCTGTAGAGCCTACATCCTATATATCCTATAGACCTAGGTCCTAGGTCTATCTATAATCTATGCTCTCTAACCATCTATAACTTTAGGCATTGCTCTATAAGACTTGCCCTTCAGGGTCGCTCAGCCTAGAAAGAGGCCTGGAAAGTCAGCATGGAAATGGGTTTATCTTTCAAATAGCTACTTCTTATGTTTAACTTCTTTCTTTCTTCTATACCTGCAGCAAGTATAAATGTAATAAGACTTTTCTTTCTGTCTGCTTCTGTGTAGTAATCAATCTCCACTATTATCCAACACAGACATTAGCACATGAGGGTCACTACTTAGTCACTACTCAGAAATGCAGTTTGGTACACGCTTTCTGGAGGACTTTTTAGTAAGCTGTGTCAAAAACCTTAAAAATATTTATTCCCCTTGACCCAGAAATTTCTAGGAATCAATCATAAGGAATTAATCAGAACTGCTGATGAAGCTTTATATGTGAGGATATCTGCGGAAACATTATTTCTGAAAGACAAAAAATGGAAATGAATGTCCCACAATATAGAATGAGACAAGTCAATTATAGGACAGTCATATGATACACTACTATGGAGTCATTAAAAGGGTTGATATTGAAAAATATTAAAATGACAAATAATTATGATTTATAGTTAAAGGGAAGCTACAGTTAGTGATTATGACATCAAAACTGGCCCAGTTTTTCGAATGATAACTATATACCAGACATTCTAGGTGCTTCATGCACATTGTCTCTCTTAAATATCTCACCAGTCTGTGTGTATTCCTGTGCTTCTTTCATGAAGAGTACAGTGATGTGTAAGTAACGACTTTCTGAAGACATCAAAGCTGGGAGGCGGACGGTGAACCTAAGCTTCTCAACTAGAGAGCACATATTCAGAAAGATGTTAACAGGTGTGCGTGAAACGTCTAAGATTGTCAGTTATTTACTATGTAAAGACTCTTTTATGGGGCTCTTACATACTAATCTATAGTGTTTATGTCCAGGGGAAGGATCTAGTGTGTGGATTCCTCAAGCTTGCTGGATGTGAGACCCATGTTTCCCAGGGGATGAACAGTTATTGGAAAGTGGGATAGAATTGAAAGTGTTGAACTATGCCATATTATTTACATATAGCATTAAAAAGTATGTATAGAGGGGTGCCTGAGTGACTCAGTCAGTTGAATGTCTGACTCTTGATTTTGGCTCAGGTCATGATCTCACAGTTCTTGAGTTCACGCCCTGCATCAGGCTCTGAGCTGACTACACGGAACCTCCTTGAGAGTCTCTCTCTCCCTCTCTCTCTGTTCCTACTCCCACGTACTGTCTCTCTTGCTCTCTCCATCTTTCTCTCTCAAAAACAAATAAACCTAAATAAACAAACAAAAAAAAAACCTTAAAAAAGCATGTATGTAAAAGCAAATCTTGAAAGGATATATGCTAGGGAGCTTATAGTTTTTATCTTTATATGGTAGGATTGCAAGCAATTTTGATTTTTATATGTATCATTTTACCTATTTTCTGTATTTCATATAATGAAAACAATTTAATTTTACAGATCTTCCTGGACTAGTGATGGGGTTACATCCTGATGACCTTATCATAAGTTTGAAAATATTGTTAAGTCACAAATGCATTTAACGTGCCTAAACTACGAATCATCATAGCTCAGCCTTACCTACCTTAAACGTGGTGCAAACACTCACATTAGCCTACAATTGGACAAAATCATCTAACACAAGCCTATTTTATAACAAAGTGATGCATATCTCATGTAATATATTGACTATTTACTGAAAGTGAAAAATGGAATGGCTGAACGGGTACAGAGTGGTTGTGAGCGTCTGGGTTGTTCACCCCATGACCGCACGGCTGCCCGAGCTGCTGCTCTCTGCCACCACCCAGCTCCATATCGTACAGCATATTGCTAGCCCGGGGAAAGATCTAAGTTCAAAACTTGATGTGCGGTTTCTACTAAAAGCCTATTGTTTTCACACCATCATAAAGCTAAAAAATCGTAAGTCGAACCATCGAAAGTCAGGACCGTCTTTATTAATATAAATTTTTTTTAACAAAAAGAAACCCATTTTTTATTGCTTTTTTGTTCACATGGCTTATCCTATAATCTCTATGCAGATGATTTCCAGCTTTGCGTCTCTAGCTCTAAGCACTTACCTTTACCCTCAACATTGTATGTCTGGCTGCTCGCATTTCTCAAATGACCCACTGTATTACTGGAGATCTACTATGATGTCCTCAACTGATCCTTCCTTCCAATCTTCCCTTGTCCTTTCTGCATGGTGTCTTTTGTATTAGGAGTGTCATCATTCTGAAACACATGTAGGGTAGCAATCTTGATTATAGTTTCCATACTGAGCTGGTTCTTTGCCTGTTCCTCGTGTATTATCAGGTTCAGTTGATCTTTTCTTGACTGTTCTCTTAGAACCATCCTTTCTCTCCAACCCATTACACCAACCTTAGTCCATCTGAATACTATTTAACATGTTTCAAGTACTGTTTTCATTATATCACTCTCCTGCTCAAAAATCTGTTGTAGCTTCCGCTTGGCCCACAGGGCTGGCTCATTTTCTGGAGCACCCAACAGCTTTCTCTACTCCAGTTGTTAGTCTCTCTTGTCTTTAAGACACAGTTACTCCATACTTTTCACTTTTATTATTTTTTATTCTCAGCTTCAGACCTTCATGTAGTTTCTTTTCTTGTAATACCTTTATTCTCCTTTTTGCCTTTCTAAATTCTCCATACAAGGTACAGGATGAGCTCTCCTACCATGAAGGCAATACTTCCTGATAATTATTCTCTAACAGGTCCACAGAATATGCCCAGAAAGACAGGATCCATGTGACCTGAGATCTAACACTTTTAGAACAGTGGAATAGTCACAGGAACCCAGAGAAGCAACGAAAGTATTTCAAAATAACTCAACATATTGATTCATACTTGTGACACATTGCAGTGTGAATTCCTAGACCACCATCATGTGACATTAAAAATCTCCACCTTTCATGGGGCACCTGGGTGGCATAGTTGATCAAGCGTCCAACTTTGGCTCAGATCACAATCTCATGGTTTGTGAGTTCGAACACCACGTCGGGCTCTGTGCTGATAGCTCTCCGAGCCTGGAGCCTGCTTCGTATTCTGTGTCTCCCTCTCTCTCTGCCCCTCCTCTGCTTGCGCCCTCTCAAAAATGAATAAATGTTAAAAAAAATTTTTTTTAATCTTCACCTTTCCATCCATTTCCCTCACATACACCTGCTGTTTCTGTATGTTTTTTCACCCCCAAATTATTCTTCAAAACTCCATTCCTCACTTTAGCAACTAAAATGAACTGTTCAGGGAAACACATGGGTTGGATGGTGCTAAACTAAAAATATATTAGGCTTTTCTTTTTTAGAAAAGGTACGTCTGAGGGTAGAGGTGACTGAAATATCTAATATTATGAAGGATCTTAGTAACTTATTCACCTATTTGCTTATTTATTTGCACATGTGCATTGTTTTAGAAAGGATTTAAGTTGGCCTTTAACAAGTATTAAATATATTAGGATAATGAATTAAAAGTAGGTGAGAAGGAAGAAGCAGAGCAAGGAGGAGGACATGAAATTAAGACTTAAAATAAGAGTTACAAATGCATACACAGTTGTATGGACCATCAATTTGTCTGTAGGATTACTAGCAAAAGCCCATGAAGTATATAAATTGGTAAAAATAGAATGTTTCATGTTCTCCCAGAATCCCTGGAATAGAGTTTAGAAGAGTTTGCTTTAGGGAAAATAAATGTATTTTCAAAGCAGTAAGTGAAATGTACTGTATTCATTATCCCTAGCACTGGCATAGGCTAACAATGTGAGTTGATTTAGAAAGGGTAATCAGTTTCATACTAGATTAAACTGAGGCATGTGGAGAATATATTAATCTCAAGGTTAATACTATGACACCATACTGTGCTTTCATATAAATGTTCAAGGAAGAATACCATCTTAGTCAATTATGCCATTATATTATAATGCTTTTTATTATTTTCCAAACTTTCATCTTCTTGTGGTTCTTTAAATATTTCCTAATATTTTTCCAGTCTTCCTTACCTAAGTAGGTCATAACTGCACACTGAAACCAAGTAACGTAATCAGTGTGAGTAAACAGCCCATTCATTTTACACTGCTCATTTTCTTTTATGATGACAACATGATGTTTGGATTTGTGGCCAGTCCATTCTGAGCTGCCAATATTTCTTTCCACTCTGCTTTTGTTTCTATTATTTTTTTACACAGTGTAATCCTGTTTTATATTTATATACATTTTCCCTCCCTAAATATATTAACTTTTGGCTTCATTATATTATATGCTTTGTGGGTCTTTCCTTTTATCCAGTTCACCAAGAGATGTTTATTCATTTTCTCAATAAATGCATTTAAAATGTTTTCTCCAAGTAAGGCACTGTGCTAGGTGTTAACGGTGAGGAAAGAGGTAGACAATGAAGTTGGAGACAAAGCCCCTTTCCTCAAATAACTACACATACCATTAACCACTTCTTCCATCTTGAGATGCTCTCCCAATTCTTCCTGACATATTCTCCCAATCTTCTTCCTCCTTTTCTGTTGCTTTTTCTCTGTCTCCTTTGCCAGTTCATCTCCCTAGATAGACCTGGCCATGAAATATCGAACGTCTTTAGTGTTCTGTTGCAGAACTTTTCCAGGTGAACTGAAACATGCCTGTGGCTTCCTGTACTCCTTGTGTGCCCTCAGATTCAAGTCTCTAATTTTTACCTCTCCTGGGACTACAGACCCGTATATCCATGGGTGCCAGCCATACCTGAATGCCTTCCTGAAGGTTGCACCTGGTGATCACAAAGACACCTCAAACTCAAAATGACCAAAATTGGACTTAGGATATTCTCCTCCAAACTGCTCCCCTTCTTTTATTCCCTGTTTAGATGATGGTACCTCTATGCAGTTGTACAAGCCAGAGACATGGGAGACAACCTGAATACCTCCCTCTTTCTCTCCTACTGTATCCAGTCCATTGCTAAGTCTCATTTACTTTAACCCCTAGTATTTGCTGTCCATTGCCCACCTTTGCGTTAGTCCTAACAATCATCTTTCTCCTCAGTAACTGCAGTGACCTCTTAGTTTTCTTCCTATATGTATGTTGACTCCTATGTCCAATGTTTTCTGAACTGCAGCCAGAGATTCCTTAAATCCAAATCTATTTTCAAAACCAAATTTTTATCATTTCACATTCATGGCTTAAAAACTTTCCATGAATTCTTCTGTGTCCTTAAGTGTAAACAAAAACATTTAGCATCCTATAAGACTTACGTAGGTGTGGCTTACCCACCTCTGCAACCTCTTCTGACACCATACTATCCTGTGATTCTGCTCTGCAGACATTAGCCTTTTTACATTTCTTTGTTGTGCCATGCTCCTTTCTGCCACAGGATCTTTGCACATGCTTTTCCCCTTTCCCTGAGATGTCTTTATTCTCTTTCACCTAGTTAATATCAACTTGTCTTCATATCTCAGCTCCAGTGTGACCTCTGTATGGAAGCCTTTTATCAACCACAAAAACTGGTTCACTTCTCACTGCATCTTCTTTTTCTTTTTAATGTTTATTTATTTTTGAGAGAGAGAGAGATACAGAATGTGAGTGGGGATGGGGCAGAGAGAGAGGGAGACACAGAATCTGAAGCAGGCTCCAGGCTCCAAGCGGTCAGCTCAGAGCCCGATGCAGGCCTCAAACCCACAAACTGCGAGATTATGACCTGAGCCAAAGTCGGACGCTTAACCAACTGAGCCACCCAGGCGCCCCTCACTGCATTTTCTAAAAGCATCTTTTTTGCTTTTCCTTCATCGAGTTTTTATGGTTGTAATTTTATCTTTATTTGTATGGTCATTTAAACTATACATATATTCTTAACTAAGTTCTGTAATACAGTGACTGTTTTTGCTTACTGTTGTGTATACATGACCTAGCAGGTAGAAATCAGCCAGCAAATAGTAGTTGAATGAATAAGTGAATGAAGGAACACATGAATCATTATAATATTGTTTCAGATATTGCCAGGCTAAATGGTACATGGAGCTCTTTTCAAACATTTGATTTGAACGGTAAAGCGCAGGCACAGGAAGCATGGTCTTATTGAGGAGGTGGCTTCTAGTATCCTTAGGATAAAACATCTGGGGAGGAAGACAAAAAAGAGTTTTGGTTTCCCAGATGCTTCTGACAGCCTGTTCCACAGGACTCAGGAAAAGAGCTTAGAGATCTTGTACTCTGATGAGGTGCCAAGCTTTGACTTGGAGCCAACAGTCAGGGAAGGAGAAATGAGAGCCTTTTAACACCAAAGCTCTTAAGTGGTTGTTCCAGAGTGTGAGCAAACAAGCACCTGGATCATTGAAAAGGTTTTTTAGAAAGTCGCATGTCTGTGGATCCGTTATTAAAAGAAGCTAAAATGTCCAATGAACTAGTTACTTGATATATCTAGATATTTATTCATATCTTCCCTTTTCTATTATGGTTTAAAGGTATTATGTAAATGAGAATATAGCGTTAGAGCCAGCAATGAGATAATAGAATGGGTTTTCACATGAGACAGACATGATTTATAGACTTTTATAGTTTTGTGATCTTGGAAAATTATTTAACTTATATGAACTTCAGTCTCCTTGTATAGGAAATATTTATATTTTGGAGGAAAAGTTAAAACATACATACAGTACAATTTTACTGATCTACTTGCAAACAGCTTGCAATACTTCTTCCATCTTGAAACATCTTCCTTCCTTGACTTCTGAGACGCTCTCCTACGAGAGTCGTGAGGATTAATTAAATGAGCTAACATGCCTCATCACATCAGTACTTACTAAACAGTCATTCGGTACTGCTGTGCTCGTATATGTTTCAGAAAGTGGCAGATTTTATCAGTTACCCAAACATATGAAAATGAATCTTCATAAATGTGTAAAGTGAATAGAATATTGAACCACTTTCTTACTGAGCCTCAGTTATCTGAAACGTGATGCCAAGGGAGACGTTTCTTGAACTCCTTGTAACAGGCATTTATTATCTGGTAGACAGGGACCAATAACAATTAAAGGTGCTAGAGAGCTAACTTCTGCTCCTCAAAATGGATGACTGAGTGATTCAGTAGTGTCCAGTGTCTCGTGACTCAGTTGCTAAATTAGCACTTCAAGGGGAGTCCAAAAGTGATGGTTGATATATAGAAATATTAAAATTAGATTTTATATATTTTAAGAAGTAGCATACACTAACCTATGTAATATTAAAGTGTGGATCTGGGCTATGAGTTTTGGATACTAATATCTTTGGGTGATTTGGGGGAAATGGGGTCATCCCAACTAAAAAGTTTAATTTTGCTAAAATCAGGACATAACACAGCTCCTCATAGTTTTAACACCTGCCCTCTAATTTGTACACAGATAATGTAGATACAACCAACTGTAAAAAAAATGAGACCCTTTAGAAGTGTAAATCTACCTTAGTGAACAGAATTATTAAAAAGCGAGGCAAATGCTGTATGTAAATGTGCAGGTGAACCTTGTATGATTTCTGTTTATTGAATCACCTTTAATTATAAAGATCATAGAGCCTTGACTTGGGTTTTTTCCCTGAACTATTTTCCTCTGGTACTAAAGTTATTTTCCTAGAGAAAGAAGACAAAATTGCTTTAAATATTTGTATTTACTTATTTACCTAGGAAGATTGTAAAAGATCAGTTTTGGAAAGCCAAGAATAGTACAGTAAAACAGGGCTTCTCTTCTGTTTTTGTTTTCTCACTTGAAGGCTTTTACTGTCCATTTCTCTTTAGTTGTGCCCTTGCCTTTGTTCTCTGAATCATGTAACTTATGGCCTCTGGTATAAATTTGGTCCAGCAATCCATGACAGGAACCATCTGGTTGAAATCAGCTCCTAGATACCTTGAATAACATGGCTCCAATTTGGGAATCAGCCTTGAGACCACAAACTTGATTTTGGGTCAAAAAGATGGTGTCTTCAATCAGGAGGTTGAATAGAGTCGAACATTCTCAATGCTGGAAAATATAACTTACCCACCAAATATCAACCAGGTTGAATTGAGAGCAACATGGAGTACAGGAATGAACATGAGTCAGAAAGACCTGGGTTCAAAGTCCAGTAGCTGTATTTATTAATTCAATGACCTTTGAGTAGTTTCTCAGTATTCCTGAAACAAAGATTAAGTGAGGTGAATTCAAAGTGTCTCTATGCATGTCTTATTTTAGATTTCCCTAAGAAGCAGACCCAGAGACAAAGATTCAAGTGAAAGTAGTTTATTTTCTAAGTGAAAGAAACCCTGGAAGGGGAGTGGGTAAGTGGGATGAAGAAAGAAAGACAGTAAATAAAGATTCGTGTAATCAAGCCAACTACCGAAGGAATAACCGGAACTTAAACCTTCTGGGGAAATTCTTGGAGCCATTGTGGAAGGCATATATCTCAGCATTATCCCACCAAGGGAGCAAGGATACTGAGGCATTTATATAGCAACTTCCATCAGTCATTGGTTGAAGGCTGCTCTGGGGCTGTTAATTCACTGGCACTTCCAACTTGTCTTGCTGGAAGGCAGAGAAATCCAGGCCAGGTCAAGTGAGTGGTAAGGACAAGAGAATGTGGGGACATTAACAACACCTGCTTTGGTGTACCCCTTACATTACTGAAATCCACTCATTACCCATGTTAATTTCTCTGAGTCTTACCATTGATTCTTCAAGGTGATGCCTGGCTAAAGCAGCTTTAAAAAAATATTGCAGTAGCGTTAATGGGACAAGCTAGAGTATCTCCTACTACAATTATTCCCGAGTCTGCAAATGATAATCATCATTACATTTTTCTGTGACTTATTCCAACTTCTCCTCACCCTCGACAATCACATCTGCTGAGCTATGTTGCTTGCCCAGTGGAGTCACTGAGACATTCATCCTTGAGGAGTTGAACCCCCGGCTACCATTCCTTTACCAGAATGTTGTTATTTCTGTGTCCTGGTTATGATTATTAACATTCAGGAGGGCATTGAGAGCTGCCCTGGTGAATCCCTTGAGTCACAGACATACTCCTCCCTGCTCCCCTTATGCAATAGCAACTCCATTTCCTCAATAATTAGGGTTCATTACCCTTGCCAATATAATAACTCCTTTCTTTGCCTGCTAGACTGCTGGCATGGGAAGCCACAAATGACCAGATGGCAGCTGTAACATTAAGTTTATTGGGATTCTTGATGGTACCCTGGTAGAGGTGTGTGTACTCCAGCTCACCCCACCGTGGAAACCAGAACCTCTACTCCTCCAGGACCTATGGGGAGTTGTGGGAATGGAAAACACAGATTCCCCAAGTGGATCATTAGGAGCACCAGTGAGGGGGGCCCCTTTTAATTTTACTCTTGACTCCCAGACTCGTGTAGTTTATCTTTTAGGGACATAGTACCATATAATGGCTATTGGTTCAAAGTAAATATCAAATCCTGAAGGACAGTGCCCCAACATTGCTGGGTGTTATTCCCAAGATGTGAATTTTAGAGTCCATTCCAATGTTTTCCGAGTCTGACAGCATCTGCATGAAACATATATAGTAGGATCAGTGGATCCCATGGTCATGCAGTCTGAACCTGCTACAGAGCCTTCTCTTGTTCTGTGCCTCATGCACAACCATGGTTGGAAGTCAAGCCCGTACATACTGGCACAGCTAAGTTTTTTTTTTTTTTTAACTTTTTACTACAGTATGAGTTCATACTAAAAAAATTGCAGTAATTACAAGTGAACTACCTGATGAGCTTCCATAAAGTAAACACACCCAAATACAGCTTAGGTTTTGCATGAAGATTCTGTAAAAATAATTTGTTAGTTTCATAACCAGTAATGATTGAACCCTATTATTATATTGCTTCTTACTACTAGGACTTGAAAAATTCTTTAGGCTAATTCATGCCCCAGAAATGTAGCACTTATTAGAGTATAAGCCTAAAAAAACCCAGCCATAAATTCATCTTGTCTCCCAGTATAAGTTTTATGAGTTCCAGTGGATTTATAAATTTTTGTTCTCTTTCTTTGTATTATACTGGAATTCAACATGTACATATTTGAAACAAAAATATAAAATATATATATGTATAAAATTTCCCTTTCTGTCATTTTTTGTGAGGCTAATCTCACATTCACAGCTCTACCAGCTCAAAGGATGAGGGAACATATGCTTCTCCATATGCCCAACACAGACTCCTCAATGCATTTATTACTCGGAGCTTAGTGATTGAGGAATGTTTGTAATATTTTATTTTTCCTCATAGTGAGTCATTCTACTGTACATTTCAAAATCTGTGATAAGTTGAAAGATCCAAGAATTGAGGTACATTTCAACACACAGTTTCCCATCTGGTAAATGAGGGGTTTTATTTATAACCAGGTATTCAGATGTAGTAGTATGAAATGACCTTCAAATTATTTTGTTTTATTACACGTCTAAAGGGCTGAGCAAATACACTAACCCCCTCCAATCCACTCTCCACACTGTAGCCAGATCAGGAAACTCATGTGCCTTAAATTCTTCAACCAGTCCCAGATCCCCACTTTGCCTAATAAGGTCCTCCATGATCTGGCTCCTATCTTCTTCCTCAGCTTGTCTCTCAACAATCCCCTCCTTTTCAATACTCCATCAAACTAAATCTTTCAGTTTATTAAAAGTATCTTTAAATCAGCATTCAACTCAAGTGAAATATATAGGTAGGACATGTTTAAAAATTAAGTCACTTTTAATATATAACTTACTACCAACTAGTTGCTTTTCATCTATTGAAGCCCAAGCAAGTTCCCAGAAGTCAGCACCTGGGAGTTAGGATGGGAGTAGGGACAGCCATTGTTAAGATTTGCTTTAGTGTTTCAGTCAAAGGACTCACCTAGTGTAATCCTTTGGTACTATGTTTGGAACTTCTGCAAGGGCCAGACCAGCCTGGGAGTACCCAAAGTAATTCAGAACTCTTCAACTGAAGGCCTTGATTCCTCTGGCCTGAGAGTTAAGTTTAACTCCCCGCTTCTCTCTTCAGCACCCACCTAGGACAGGAGTTTTCCTGGCTAAGTGACCAATCAATTACCCAAGGAATTTCTGTGTTTTAAGTTATGTTATCAGAGAATCTCACTTTGGGTGGGTCCAAAGTTCATGTAAGGCTGAAGGATTTTGCATCATAATGTTGTGAGATGCCACACAAGCCAACCCAAGCCAAACCAAGGGAAGGTGCTTTGAAATTTCATTTTATATCTTCAGATCCTCTCACTGCTCAAATCAGCCTTGTGACAAAGTATCTTCTTTTTTAAAAAGAGTTTGCCTACCCATCTGTGAGCATATGAGTCAATCAGTTAACATTTACAGCGCCCTTAAATGAGCTTAGTTTGCTGGTGGGAGCTTTGGGGTTATAAAACGAGCATCCCGACAAGGCCTGACTCTGAGTGGACAGATAAAGCTTTACTTGATGAAATAATAAAGTGCTAAAATGTGTATAATTGCCATAAGTGCTTTAATTTAGAGTGATAGAAACTCCTATGAAGAGAAATTTTTAGTGAAGACTGAACAGAGAAAGTGATGTTTTTGCTGCAAATTGAGGGATGGGTGGGATTAAGGTAAGTAAAGTGTTGTGAGGATTTCATTGCATGGGTGGCAGCCAAGGTGGACCTGTAAGGGCACAAAGGCACAGACAGAAGAGAAATGATATCAAGTAGGCCTGCCCCTACTGCCAGTGCTCCAGAAAGTACTGCCTACCACAGTGGTTCTCACACCCGAGAGGGCGTCATATTCCATTAAAACACAGATTTCTGGGACCCACCGCAGAATTTCTGATAGGATGAGGCCTGGGAATTTGCATTTTAAACAAGTTCTCAGTTGATGCTGCTGGTGCTGGTCCAGGGCCCAACCTTTGAAAACCACTGGCTTGAATAAGCTGGTAACTGGGTGGTTCACTACTCAGTAAATGTCATCCGGGAATTATGCGACAAATTGTCTCTCTCAGCAATACCCTTTGTTCTGCTTCTTTCTGCTCCTAAGCATATGGTGCTCTCATTCACACCTTTCCATTTCAGTCACATCGTTCCTTCCCAATGCCACCCTATTCCCACAACCCTTATGGTCGCAACCAGATTGAGTTCGATCATTTCCTGCCTTTTCTGTTGTTGTGGTTGTAAGCTGATTTCGGATGTTGTGATCTTCAGCCAATCTAAACTTTGAGATCTTAAAAGGAAAAAGTGAATAATGTTATCAGTTTTCAGTTTCTACTTTTACTTCCTTATCTCCTGCCAATTCATTGGTAAATTAATGTAGTAATGTGGAGACCTGATTTTGATTTTCTATTCAACACTGATAATTACTTCCCAAGTAGAAGCCTATTTGCCTTGGATTTATTTCTCTTTGATGAAATGATTACCCAAGTAGGTAGCAGTGTGACTGTTAAAGTGGCTCTGATAATTGCATGTTGATTTAAGGCTTTACTATTAAATAATTAGATTACAGTTGACCCTTGACAGAAGCTTTGAATTCCTTTAGTTTTATCAGCAATCACAGTACATGGCCAATTACAAGTAGTCAAAACCCACTGTAACTTTCTTTCCATGAATAATGAAAGGAGTTAATAGCACATAGTAGGCACTCATATATTTGGTGAATGAACAAATAAATGCAATTAAAATAAATGCATAAATAATTTCAATTTGCTCCATGAAACAAAAACAGACATAGTCTTGTGAAATATAGGCATGGTTATTTTGTATCAGTTTTAAATTTGGCAGGCTACCAAATGTTAATTTGCTTTTAGCTAGTTGAGATTAAATGTAATTCCTTCCCAGAGCAACCCTAAAGTAAGCAAGCATGAAAGCATTTTCAGAGTAATCTAGGAGGAATTGACATTTAAAGGAGTTAACATTACATCTGTACTTTAAGGCTATTAATTTCATAGATAAATTAACTTCATTACTCTATCTTTATCTTACATTTCGAAAGGGCTCCATCATCTGGACGACTGACAGCCGAGGGTCAATTGAAACTGCTCTTATCCCAGCCAGGTTGTAATTGGAACCTGCTTCTGGAAACCCTACTGCATCAAGATGGTCTTTTACTGAGAATCTTGCTGAAGAGCTCAAGTGAGTATATGAGAATGTCCTCAAAAAACCCAGTCATTGCTCAAGTTGAATGAATTTTTTTTCCCTATTTGAACATGGGCAGAGGAATGTAAACCAACTGCCTTGTATCAACAGTCAGTGGGGTTAGCTGCAAACAAAATATTGAATCACTTTATAAACCTATTGAAAAGATTCTTTTTCGGTACCTCAAAATGTGGGAATATAATCTTTTTATGTGGTTCTAGTTTATCATAACTATCATTATATAGAAATATATTAATATCTGGAGTTTGAGATGCCCAAGAATATTATACAAACATAGTTAAATGTCAAAAACAGAAGTCTCAACCAGATCTAAGAGAGAGGGAGAGAAAGGAAGACAGAGAAAGAGAGAAATTGCATTAGAACTACACCAGAAATTTCAGTGGATCATGAAGAAGAGGGCTTATGTAATTTATAAACAAGCAAACTGTGGCTTACAGCCATATCCATTGGGACATAGAGAAGTCATTGTAAGAAAAGTATGAATGGAAATTGAAGAGTAATAGAAGACCGTACTTCTCTTAATTAGATTTACTTTTTTCCCTGTAAGTGCTATTTTAGAAAATGGTAAGTGAAATTATGCCAATCTAATTATATTCCACTGCTCTCCTGTTATATCTTTGAAGAGTTTTCTAACCATTTTCACATACCCCTATATGTTTCTCTCCTTCCATTCTATACCCCACATGAAGCCAGACTAACTTTATCAATCACTAGCTTCACTGTAGGTTTCATGCATCACATTCTTTTTTTTTCTAGCTCTTCATCACCTGAAGTACCTAATTCCCATCCATCTGTCATTCAAATGTGACCCAAGAGTAGTTTTCTAACCTTTTATCCCCCACTATTCACTTATATGCGTGCATGTGCCTGCACACATATGCACACTTATTTCAGCCCATTGTCCTTAAAGTTACGTGCACCTGCTCCCTCCACACCTTGGCTCACCCATTTGTTTTCGACTTGAAAGACCCTCCATAGACAGCCCAGCCTCCACCAGTAGTATCCCAGGACCAGTTGACGTTCCAGATCTTTGAATGTTCTAGTTGACCCTGTTCTCTTCCTCCCCTGAACTTCACAGTGTTTGTTATCTTGGCAACTTATTTGCCCTTTAGTATATGCTGCCTTATGTTGTTATTATGTTTGTATATAAATAAGGCAGATGTCACCAGGCCCTATCAGCCTGTTGGTATATAAATGAGGCTTATAGTGTTCTCCTGTCCAGATGGCTCCAGTCATTTCTGGGAATTTTTAGTTCCTCAGATCTGCACACAACAAGTTCCCCATATTCTCCTCTCCCACCCACCCTGATGATGGCTTCCCAAAAGCCACTTATTTAGGGAAAGTGCTTCACTGCTGATCTCCTTGTGAGACTATTGCTCCTGCTCAGGTGCTCCTAAACTCATAAAATCTTGTGGTGCCAAAGGTCACCTCAACTCCTCATCTTGCTGTGTTCCGAACAGAAATTCATAGATTACCCCTCTCCCAAACCCTGAATCCCTGAATCTCACTTTATTCCCTTTGCCTCCAGATAGTACTGTTTGGGTCTCAAATCTCACAAAGTTGATCTGAAAGCAGTTTCTTTAACTTCAGGCTCTAAGGCCACTCTCCTGAAGAGAACTGGTATTAGGGAAATACTTCCTTAAGTAGCCAACTTTTATTGTTTGCTTATTAGGTTTTAGGTGCTGTGCCAAGCTCTTCACATTTGATTCTTACAACCTAATAGAGTATATACTATTGTTTTCTTTATGTTAAAAGTAATGACATTAGAGTTTAAGATAATGTCATTTGCCTAGAGACACACACAGCTTATAAATGGTGGGTAAACCTGGATTCTGAACCCAGCCGGAGCTTTCTGATCCCTGCCCTTCCTATATAAATACTCACGCAAATCAAATCCTGGAGTGGGCTAGGGGAGTCTGAAAGAACTTTAATCTGCCCACTCTCAGGCTGAATCAACTAAGACATTCTGATGCACATGTATTTAACAGGTCTTTCCAGTTAAGTAATTAGGCTGATCACAAGTTTTATATTCCTTTGCAAGTTACCACAATGCTTTATGGAAAAAGTCTAAAAAAAAAAAAAAAAGAAAAGAAAAGAAAAGAAAAAGAAAAAAAAAGGAAAAGTCTAGTGATTGTACATTCAATGATCAGTTAGAATATAAAATACAGAGCTCCCCTTAAACTTAATAATCGGGGTTTTTCAGGCAAGATGACTGACTGGATACTATCCGACTGGGCTACAGAGTTACACTAATATAATCGTAGAAACTCACAAGCATGGTCCCAGAATAGAATTGGTCTCTTATCGGTAGAGTTATATAGAGCAGCCTGGAAAACCAATTGTGATCAAACCTTTTGACTATAATGATATAGCCACTAAGTATAGCAGTCATAGTTATGAATATCTAACCATGTTTTCTTCCAAATGAAAACGACATTTACTTGCCAAAAATATTATATCCACCTTCTGGTACATATAGTATTGTTAGGTGTTTGATCAGGGTTATATGGCTGTTCTGGTATTGTCTTGTATTGAATTTTATTAACTATTGCAAATACTGTAAGAATGAAGTGACGGAATTTACTAATCAATTGATTGACTTACTTATTAAGTTCCCATGGAAGTCTTGTCACTTTAAGTTAGAAACAATATACTCAGGGAATCTTATTAACTAGACTAAGATGGAAATTATTATGTACATAAAAATAAATTTGTAATATTTTATGCAGAGCTTTTCTTTTCATTTGATTAGAAGTCTCAGAGTATTTCAGAACTCATTTGGTAATTTAGAAGTTTGATCATATTTTTAGAAAAGCAAAATTTTGGAATAAGATATGCTGAATTAGCTGTTTCAAACAACATAACTGTCAGCTTTTTATGGGAGAGTTTTCCTTTATAAATAGGGTCTTTTTGGTCTAATTGATAAAACTTAACTTGTGTTAAATTGGCTCAGGAAGAAGAATCAAGAGATTTTGAGTACATGTTTTCATTATACATATTTTAAAACAAAGTTCTTTCTCTAAGAAACAGTTATTAAATTCTGTTAGGTACAGATTTTTTGACACATAGTCGTGTATTATAAAGGCTAAAACACATGCCACTTATCTCTTTTATATCTGTAGCTTTTGGTTTTGCTCTATGAAAATGATTTATCAGAATTTTTATTTATTTATTTTTTTAAATCAGCAGATCATAGAGGTGCCTGGGTAACTCAGTCAGGTAAGCCCTGACTCTTGATCTCAGCTCAGGTCTTGATCTCAGGATCATGAGTTTAAGCCCTACATTGGACTCCATGCTGGGTGTGAAGGCTACTTAAAAAGACAAACAAAACAAAACAAAACAAAAAAAAAAAAAAACATCAGCAGGTCATATACAGAAATTGTTGTCTTATAGTATGAGATGCAACTTCACTGCTATTTTGGAAAATAGCAAAATTTAATAAAGGAATGGTAAAATTTTAACCTATAATATATGCTTCATGGGCTCCAAACTTCTAGGAAGTGAAATCATGTTTTTGCTATGGGTAATAATTCCTCCTGTATAAAAAAATGTAGCATTTTCAGGGAACGATTACATTACTAAAACTTGATAAACATAAACTGATTTCACATGGGGATAGTTTATAACATTCTTAGGGTAACGTTCAGTTGGCATTAGAAGATAATGTTTGTTGGTTTTATTTTTAAGGTAGGACATCTTAAATTTGAGGGAAAAAACTCTCAGTTACAAATGTTTATAGAGGATTTTAAAGTTGTAAAACACTGTTTTGGATCATTGACTTTAAAAACCTAGGGTGATTGTTTTGGTAATTACTTCACGAAGACCACATGGCCCAAACAGTTTCTTGAGGCAACAAAGGAACAAATATTTGTTAACAGGTGGCCTTTTCCTGTTGGTGACACTTGAATGAAGTGTGACTAACATTCTTTCCTTTGCCCATTGCCCCAAGAATGACTCCCAGTGAAACTTCTGAGTTTCTGGTGGTTTTCACGTGGAATATAACAACACGAAGCAAGCAAATACGTAATGTTTATCATGTTCCAGACATTGTTTCTAACTACTTTACATGTGTTCAGTGAACAAATCCTCCTAAACAACTCTCTGTGGTAGGGACAATTTGGACAATTTTCATCTCCATTTTAAAGATGAAGAAACTAAGACATTAAGTCACATGTCCAAGTCACATGTGATTGGCCAAGCAGGATTTGATCCAGACAGCTGGCTTCCAGAGATTGTGCTTTCCCCTACCACACCCCTTGGCATCTATCTACGCAGAACCGGAGTTTCCCAGATTGCAGGGCTGCACAACCTGGGAGCTGTCAGGAGCCTGTATTCCGCACAGTGTGTACATTTCAGCCTTGTAACAAAGTGAAGATAATCAAGAAACAGATCTACACAAAACTCTTAGATAAAAACGCTGCTACCACTACAAAGGGACGGTTGACTTAAAATGAATGAATCAATTCAAATTCTCTTATTTTACAGTTAATATCAGCCTGATTTTTTTTTTTTTTTTTTTCATAATGAGAGCACTGTTAGGGCAGAAACTTAGTGTTTGTTATACACTCTGTGTGTGTGTGTGTGTGTGTGTGTGTGTGTGTGTGTGTGTTGTTTTACTTTGTAAGTATGAGCAAAGTGCTGTTTTATGCCTGTCTTGAAGGAGATGACCAAAAGTAAAAATATACTCCCTCTTGATACCCTCAGTGTACCTAATGTCGATGTCCTAAGCTACTTTTGCTGGTGATGATATCTGTACTCTGACTTGTTCAGTCTTTTTTCTTCTCTGGATTTGTACCCTATTCTTATTAGGAACAGTAGAACCATTTTTGTGTGTTTTTACCCTAGTCTTTTCCAACCAAGTGTCCATCCTGTCCTAGAATGATGATGAACTAGCTTAGAATGTCAGTGGGCTCTGGGGTGCCTGGGTGACTCAGTTGGTTAAGCGCCAGTCTTGAGCTCAGGTCATGATCTTGTGTGGTTCGTGGGTTCGAGCCCTGTATCCAGCTCTGTGCTGAGAGCTCAGAGCCTGGATCCTGCTTCGGATTCTGTGTCTCCCTCTCTCTCTCTCTGTGTCTCCTCTCTCCTCCATCCCCACTCTGTCTCATTCTCTCAAATAATAACTAAACATAAAAAAATTTTTTAAAAAGAGTATCAATGGGCTCTGTAGAACTATTATAGTCCCAGAAACATTTATCACTTATTGCCTAGGGTCTGCTGAGTTTCTCTGAGGGTGGTGTGTTTATAGGGTATTAAGTAAAACAAAGCTTCTTGACTTTAAAATGCAAATGTGTCACCTGGGAAGCTTGTTAAAACTGCAGATTCTGATTCAATAGGTTTGGGGATGGGGCCTGGGTCTCTCCATTTCTAACAAGCTCCCATGTGATGCTGCCCCTGCTGCTGCTGGTCCCTGGCCCACCTTTTGAGTAGCAAGGCTATCTAAGAAAGAGTCTATAGACTCCTTCTATAGTTGCTATAGAAGGCGAAGAATCTGACTATGTGGCTTGTCTTTCCAGTGTATTACTGGCTTGTAAGGAGACAATATTTACCTAGGAATATTTATAAACCATTTTATCTGGAAGGTCACGTAGTCAGAAAGCGTGATCTCAGTATTGATCTGATTATGTCACTCCCCTCCTAAATCCCTTTAGTGGCTGCCCACTACTTACAGGGTAAGGACCCTCTCCTTGAGACATGAGCAACACCCATTGTGCTCTGGCTGTGGCTGACTCATCCAACATACTGCATCCTGCTTTCCTCTAGCTTAACATGCATTTTCTGGTCTAGGTTGTGCATCCTAGATTTGTGTATCTGTAACAGCAAGGGCCCTGCAGAAGTGTCGTGAGAAAATAGGCAGGTACTTTAACACCAACTACCTTTTACTTGGCCCGTATGACAAGTTCTTTTCTGCTGCAGAACCTTTGAAATGTTGTGGTTTTTGTGTGTCCAGAATCTCTTCCCTCTTCATTTTCCTGGCTGCCGCTAATCCTCTTTTAGCTTGAATATTACTTCCTAGGAAGTCATCTTTGATTGTTCCAAAAGGTCCTACCACGATTCCTTTTGTAACACTTGTTACAATTTTAAGTGAATGCTGAATTAACGTAACTATGTACTTAACGTCTGTCTCAGTGGGTGCAAGTTCCAGGAGGGCAGATAGATCATCATTGTATCCGCAGTGCTTGGCCTCCTTCTAGACTCTTTAGTACATACAGTGTACTTGAAATCATTTATTGAATGAATGAGTGAGTGAGTGAATAAATGGCAATTAAATTTCCATGAAGCAATTCCGTTTCATTCATTTTTAAGTGGAGTACTAATATTGATCTTATGTGTTCATTTTAAGGTTTAAGAAAGTAAATAAATACGAAGTACCAGTGTTTGGCACTTGGTAGGTACTTAATTTGTATTAGATTCTTTCCTTCTTTTATACTGAATGCCTGGAAGAATACATCTGATGTATTTTTCTTTTCTAATCACTCCTCCTGTGGTCCCTATGCAGTGGTCTCTCCTTGTGCTTGTCAGTAATCCTTCCCTCTGTCTAAGCATAAATTTAAGTGCTTCCTAGGAAGTAGAGTTTCTCCTTTAAGGCCTTGTGCCTGAGAAGGTATTGACCGAGCAGCTGTCAAGATGCTAGCACGTGAAGATGAGAGCTGGGACAAATAAATATTCTCAAGTTCTAAATATTGTAACACTCCTTGGGAACCTTCACACACAGCTTGGGAGACTGGGAGCATGAATTTTGCTATAATGCTTCTCTTCCACGGAATCAAATCTAATCTGGCTTGACAGTGGCTGAAATATTTTATATTCTATCTCTTCATGGCACCTAGAAAATGTCTAATATAACTATAGGAACATGTGTCTTCTTTAGCAGTTAATGTGCTTCTGGTGTTAGCATTGCAAAATGATTGGGCATTATATTACAAGTGATACTATTATCATGAATTTATGTAGCATCTTTGTCCCCAACAACTCAGAGCGATTTAACATATTATTTCATTTATGACCCTTGGATTATTAGGACCATTTTGCAAATGAGGAAACTTGGATTCAGAGAAATTGAATAAATTGCCCACTTGATATTTAAGTGGTCCTTGTTAGCAGAGAGAAGAGCCATTATTTTGTGACAGTATATCAATTGTTTTTAAATAAATTTCTAAAATAAAAACATGGGACTTTATGGAGGTATTCATTCTTAGAAATAAGAAATAACATTCTTTGGAATTAATTTCTGAAAATTTCGGTTACTTGATTTTACAAATATGTTCCCTATTAGACTAATATTTAATGGGCTCTAACTAGGTATGAGGCACTGTTCTCAGTCGGAGATAGAGTGGTAAATGTGACATGCCATAGTGCCCTTACATTCGGGGGGATTAATTGCTGGGGAAAATTGGAGAGGACGGACCTTATAAAGTAAGGAGGTATTAAAAATTGGATAAGTTCAGCTGCTAATAAGTGCCATGGAGTGCTTTTATAAACAGAGTGACTGAAGAAAGATTGACAGACTGGGTAATAGGCAAAGGCTGCTCTGAAGAGCGGATGGATACTTGCTAGAAGTAAGTTATTTGGGAGTAGATGGACGATGTCCTTCACTATTAGATTATTTGGAATACGTGTACACTTTCTTCCAGTATTCTGGAATGGGAGCTGGCAAACTTTTGTATAAAGGGCCACATAGTGAACATTTCAGGCTTTGTCAACTCTTCCATCTCTGTCACAGCCACCAAACTCTACCACTGTCATAAGCAAATGAGCATGGCTGTGTAGGGGAGGAAGAAGTTTTCTTCAACACTCTTAGGGCTTCTGAACGGGTTGAAAATTCAACTGACAAAGATACATTAACAGGAGAAAAAGAATAGAAATACATTTTTTAAAAAATTTTTAATGTTTATTTTTCTTAGAGAGAGAGAGAGAGAGAGAGAGAGAGAGAGACAGCGTGTGAGCAGTGGAGGGGCAGAGAGAGAGAGGGAGACACAGAATCAGAAGCAGGCTCCAGGCTCTGAGCTCTCAGCACAGAGCAGAGCCCTACACGGGGCTCGAACTCACATACTGTGAGATCATGACCTCAGCCGAAGTCGGACACAACTGGCTGAGCTGCCCACGTGCTTTCTTTCTTTCTTTCTTGCTTGCTTGCTTGCTTTCTGATACAGGAGTGACCCAAAGAAACCGTTAAACTGGAGCCTTTTTATGCTAGGTTCAATGAAGAATGGACAGTCATGGAGAAATACGATAGGTCAAAGGGTATGAAATTAGTAAGTTGGGGGAAACTTAGCAGGGCCTATTTGTTAGGATCCTTCTTAGTATCCTTTTGACTTCAGAGACAGGGATGCCCCTACTCTCCTGGTATAGAGAGGGCACCTGTCCTTTTCAGGAGAGAAGAGCAGGGGGAAGGTCAGAGTGACCTTCCTGCTTCTGCTGTTTTCTCAAACTCTTTCCAGTGTTTAAAATATTCAGTATGCCTAGGTACCATATTTGAGGTAACATGTCGGAGCCCCATCAGCTGTATTCCAATGAAGTTTTATTTATGCACACAGAAATTTGAATTTTACATAATTTTGTGTGTCACAAAGGATATCCTACTTGTGATTTTTTTCCCCAACCATTTAAAAACATACAAATCATTCTTTGCTTGAAACAGGAATCAGTCTGTTGAAAACAGGCATCAGTCTGGATTTGTCCCCCAGGCTTGCCAACCCTTGCTCTAGAATATTGTACAGCATCCAGGCTCCCACGGTGGCTTTAGTACTTCTCTGCAGTGTAGTCATCTGGAGAGGAGACCTGCACATACTGCTAGCATGACAATTTTAACTTCTCTCCCAAGGTCTGAGTAGACATTCCCACTGGGTAGATAGGCTTGATATCTGCCTACAATTTCCCTTTGAAATAGCTTTGACTTGGATTTACCGTATAGCCATTTAGGGACCTTGCGTACTGGGGGTCCAGGTGGAGCTCAAAACTTATCTCTCACTCCCTAGGGCTGCCAGCTGCACAATTCAGACCAGTTATCCACCTATGCTTAGTGGTTATCAGATCCTGCCTGAAATATCTTGGTCTTTTCTTGACACAACTTGTTTAAAGGGAGATTGCCCATTAAGAGTGAAAACTGTGCCCCTGGGTGGCTCAGTCGATTAAGCATCTGACTTCTGCTCAGGTCATGATCTCACATTTCGTGAGTTCGAGCTCCACATCAGGCTCTGTGCTGACCTCTCAGAGCCAGGAACCTGTTTCAGATTCTGTGTCTCCTTTTCTCTCTGCCCCTCCTCCACTCATGCTCTGTCTTTTTCTCTCAAAAATAAATAAACTTAGAAAAAAAGAAAAAGTGAAACTGCTAATATGTGACCTAGGCCATACCTTGCTTAAGTGAACTGGGTATGTATAACTTGGAGAAGAAAAGACTAGAAGAGGCAGGATAGCTATCTTCGAATATTTTAAGTCTGAATGTAAAAAAAAAAAAAAAAAAAAGCTGTCCACGTCAGCAAGTAGAAATACTTGGGAATAAGTTGGAAGGAGATGGATTTGGCTGTCACTCTGTCAGTCAGAAAACCTGAATTCTCATCCCTAATGATACCTGAGGAAATTGTTTACAACTCTGTGCTTCTTTTCTTTATCTACTAAAGAGAGGAGAGTAGATTTCTATACCCCTTTCTGATAACAGTATCGTTAATGTTTCTTAAAAATGAAAAACAGCTTGGTAACTTTGTTTCAGTATTCTTTACCTCAACACCTAGGGTCCTTGTCTCCCTGCTTCCAAGAATAAAGAGGTGGACACAGAATAAAAAGAGCAGCAGGCAAAAGTTTATTACTTTCTTACAGAAAGTAAGAATAGTATGAAAGCTGTCTTAACAGAGAGGGGGCATTGGAAAGTGAATGCCTGTGAGAATAGGCAGGGGTCTTTTTTAAATCGGGTTTTGGTGGTGAGGGTGGGGTGCTTCCCTTCCCCCATTTTCCTTCTCAGGTTCTACCCTTATTGGCTAGGTAACTCTAAATGCCTAGGCATTTCTTTTTGATTGGCCCATTTCCATAATGGTCTATGGCTGTACCGTTCTATGGTCTACTACTTATTTTTATAGTCAGGACTTTTGTCAAATTCCTGATGGGAACATGAGGGGGAGTAGGTGGTGTCTGTTACATGCTTAAGAGGAACTTACCCCCAAGGAAGTCTGCTATGGTCAGTTATGCCCAGCATTGTTCCAAAATATGTGGTTTTCCCCACCCAGGGACCTCAGGTCCGAACCTTTCCCTCTATGCTTCCTGAATCCTATCTTTTCGTATCATAACTTGAGCTGTCCAGCAGTGGGACAGCTGCCTGGAATGGTAATGGAAATCTCACCACTGTAAGTATTCAAAAAGAAACTAGGTCACCGTTGTCACGAATGCTAGAAGACTTTTTATTCATTGACTCAACAAATGTTTATTCATTTATTGACCAAATATTTACTGACCTCCTTGTAAGGTGCCTGCCAGTCGTATAATTTCATTATGTTTCTTAATCAGATGGTTAGAACCTGATATAAATCTGTGGGCTAAGAATCGGTTTTTCAAGACCTCTTTTGGCTGTGCTTTGTTATTTTTTTATTTTTAAAAAAAATTTTTTTTAACGTTTATTTATTTTTGAGGCAGAGAGAGACAGAGCATGAATGGGGGGAGGGTCAGAGAGAGAGGGAGACACAGAATCAGAAGCAGGCTCCAGGCTCCGAGCTGTCAGCACAGAGCCCAACACAGGGCTCGAACTCGTGAACCACAAGATCGTGACCTGAGCCAAAGTCGGACACTTAACCGACTGAGCCACATGTTATTCTTGGCGCCCCATGTTATTCTTTCCAGTGTCTACTGGTAAAGCAAAATCCTTCTTTGCCCCAAAATGATTCATTTGAATCAAAATTAAATCCAACTTTGGTGACCAGATTTCTTTTCAAATTGGCAATCTCCTTATGCAGAGTAAAACTTTGCACTTCTTTCTACCTTGCTTCCCTTTTCATTTGAAATGCTCACTTTCATTTGCAAACGTTAAAGGCTTGAAGTTAATTTAAGAGTCTATTTGTAAACAGTAGAGCCAGGATTCCAAGATTCAGTTTTATAGAATAGTACTCCTGCTAAATGTAATACTAGAAAAAGGTTTTATGGTCAAAAATGTTTTAAAACACTATATACTAAAATCCCTTCTTGGAGAGGCACAGGGCTCATGAATAATTAAAGGCTCTAAGAAATCCTGCAGAAAACAAAACTATTTAATATTGTTGAAGCCAGCACTTCCAGAACATATGGGCTACTACATTAACATACCATGAAATGCACTTTGGAGAAAATCTTATCTTATAAAAAGTATGGAGAGGAACCCTAGTAGATACAGGTAGATAGAGCCAAAACTGTTTCAAAGAGGTTTGTGTATCTACATTTATAAATTTGTAGATATTACATAATAATTTTCAAATACACAGAATTACCTGTGCCTTCTCTATAAAGATGATCAGTTTTCAAGACACTGGAGTCAATTGTCCAATTATAAATCTCTCTTGAATGTAGCTATTTTCTTGATGACTTGTAGAGAACTTTTATATTTTATTTATCATCAGCCTCTTTAAGACTTATTTTCTTTATTTGTTAAAAAACATGGAGATTGATGAAGTTTTGGGGTGGTGGGGGGTTTGTGGGGTCCAGAGCCGATGGTCAAGAAAGAATTCTTAAAGACATCTTTGGTGCAAAAAGGTGATTTTATTAAAGCTGGGAGACAGGACCAACGGGCAGGAAAAGCTGCACTGTAACTGTGGGGCACCGTTTTATGGAGTCTGGGGAGATCAAGTCAAGAGGGAATTTCCAAAGAGACTCTCACATGCAAAAGACTTACTGGAGGCCTAGCTATTGTCAAGTTAAGGTGTTTTTCCCCCTAGCAAAGCATTAACATTGACAGTAGGAGTTCCCGGACTTTAGGCTTTTGATAGGATTGCCTTTTTCTGGTAAACTGGTGGAGACTCTTAATCAGATTAACCATTTGTTTTTTGTCCTTTCTTGTTTTTGTGCAGCCAGAGGTGTCCAAGGAATATCACACGAATCCCACCTTGGCGGGGGCGGGGCAGGGCGGTGCTAGCTTGTGTTTGTGTTTTGCCCTCAGCTTGCCTCAGGCTCCCTCAACAGAGATAATCTACACTTAGTAGATTTTTGGGGTGCCTGGGTGGCTCAGTTGGTTAAGTGTCCATCTTAGGCTCAGGTCATGATGTCGCAGTTCCTGAGTTTGAGCCATGCATGGGGCTCTCTGCTGTCAGTGCAGAGCCCGCTTCAGATTCTTTGTCTCCCTCTCTCTCGCCCCTCCTTTGCTCGCTGGCACATGCGCGTGCACTCTCTCTAAAAAATAAACATTTAAAAAATATATACACTTAGTAGAGTTTTGTGAGGATCAAGATAAATAGGTAAATACGTGCAAAACAGTGAGCAGAGAGCCAGCACCATTGTGGGTATTCAATAAAGGCCTGTCTCCCATCTCACCATTAATCACAGCCCTGAATTTGGGACTGTGGTTGTTCAAAAGAGGTAGAAATCTGATGTTTAGTTTATTTGGGTATTGAGGAAAACAGCATAGAAAATGTTGTAAGTGCTTTAATTTGCGTATGAGAATTTTAGAACAGAAAGCAGGAAAATAATTCCCAGGAAAGACTTGGGAAAGAAAATCTCTGAAAAAGAATGATTTTGTTTTGTTTTGTTTTGTCTTTGTAGTTTAATTCATAGACCCATTTCATGAGACTTTGTTTTTAAAATTTAAATTTTGCCAAAGTAAGAATACATTGAGGGAGGAAAAAGTAATAATCAAGTCACGTTTAACTGAAAACTTGTAAATAAATGGCAGATCTTTGTATCTATTGTTACCTTTTATGCAGTAGACTCCAAACCAATTTTCCAAGTCAGGTTTCAATTTTATTGTTATTAATTTTTACAGTGAACTAGGCTGTGATTTTCAAATTTAGTGCTTCTTTGAAGCCATTTTCACATGACACTCCACCCCCTTTTTCTCAGGTATCAATTTACCAGCCTGGTGTTTTAGGTGTTGAATCCTGGTTTTATAGGCTACATTTTCTATCCGTGCACTTTCTCTCTAATATCTATGTCTAAAGTGAGTCTTTCAGCCTCTTCCCTTTGGTTAGGGATGCTCGTTAGAGCCTGGTTAATTCAGCGTCCCTCAGCTGATGGCACTCTCTTCACCAACATTGCTGCCAAATCCATTTTAGTGACTCAGCAGGAGCTTGTCATTAACAGCATTTTTGTAGAAAGTAAAAATTAAGCAGTCTTGGAAAGCAAAGTGCTAGTGCACCATGTATGTGTAAATCTGTGGTAGCAGTAAACACAGGCTCCTGGTGGGGTTGGTGGGGGAGCTCCTCCCCAGATACCACCCTCTTTTGAAGCGCTAACAAGTTTAGTTCTAGTTAATGTCTGCAGTGAAAAGAGCCCTTCAGTGTTACTGAAAAGGCAATCTGTTTTCAATTCTTTTATTTGTTTATAGAAGGTATGAAACATTTGATAGATAGAGGGGAGCCAGATGGAATTCAAAATAGCAGCTTTATTATTGCTTGGGTCAGAAAATATGGCTTTAAATATGGCTTGCCCACACAGCCTTATTTTCCAGAATTAAGATGATCCTCCTGTCCCTCATAGACTTATGCAATGGCAGAACCAGCCCTCATAGACTTAATGAGGAGGAGAGCAGGCCAGAATGCAACTCCCTGTGGTCAGGTTGGCCCCAAACTCACCACTGAGAAGAGTCCTCCCTCCTTCCTTAGCTAGAAGTGTGGAGAAAGACAGGAGTGTGACTCATATTAAAGGGAGAACAATAAGAGAGTGCAGGCCTGGGTTAGTTGTAGATCTGACGGGAAAATACCTCTTGGGTATTAATATTGACTGAGGAAGATGAGGCTAAGTGGATGACCTTTGTTTGAACAGTGGATGCTCTAGACAGATCTACAACTCCTTGATATTTATGTCTTTCACGATTGAAGACACACCTGGGGAATTTTCCATTAAACAAACAAGTGCCTTGTCTAGAAGGCTGAGGGAAAGAAAAAGGAAAGGGCTAGACCTGCATGTGGAGGAGCAGGGAAGGGACGAACTTAAAAAGAAGGTTAAAAGAATAGAACCCTAGCGGAGTCTTCTTGAAAGGAATGGGAAATAGAAGAATGAAAGGGAACGCAGAAGAAAAGCCCTAAAGTGTAGGAAATGTGCAAGCTGGGAAGAACCAAGGTTTGTGGAGGAGCGCCTCGAAAAGGTATTGGTTTTCACCGGGTTTCTAGGACACCAACTTTAGAAACATTTGAAATCAGCTGAGGCTCACCCTCCATCCAGACCTTCTTAGACAGTTGGTGAGGTCCGACTTAGAACTCACCTTGGTGGGCGTCTAGGTGGCTCAGTTGGTTAAGTGGCTGACTGTCGATTTCAGCTCAGGTCTTGATCTCACTGCAAGCCCCATATTGGATTCTGCCCTGACAGCATGGAGCTTGCTTGTGATTCACTCTCTCCCTCTCTCTCTCTCTCTCTCTCTCTCTCTCTTTCTTTGAGGTCATGTCATTGTGACCCTTCTCACATTTTTCCCCCTACAAATATCCTAAGTATCTCAGTAACAATATTGGGTTTGGTGGGCCATTACTCTGAAAGAATATGGCATTTCTCTTATTATGTAAATATTAATCAAATACAGTTTTACTGCAATATGCTTGGGTAAGTGACAAGAATTTAATCACATTCACTGATACCTATCTTACCAAATTAATTTTATTCTTTCCAAGAATGTACCTTTCAAGAGCAAGGTTCTGATACAGATGATAATCTGAACCAAGGATCCAGCTTAATGGAAACCATCTTTAAAGTATTGTACCATTGCAATTTTTCTCCACAAACATTTGGAAATGTTTTTGTGAGCTACATGGAAGAAGAACAATTATGGAACTTTCTATATAACATTCCAGGTATGAAAAATTTACTGTTTGTTAAAGAAGTGTTTTATGGATACTTAAATATATCTTTAAAGATGCTTTGAAAGTTTTATTGATGTCGCTCTTGTTGAGTCTATTATTTGTAAAAGTTTATCACACATTTTTTTTAAGCATAACAGTTTCTTTGGGGAATCATTAACCATTCAGTCCTATCAAAATATAATATACTTGGGACAAGGTGCAGGGGAGGGAAAGGGAAAGAAATTATGTAATGCAGATTTTCTTTTTAAATTATTATTAGGAACTGTCCCCTCATAAAAATTAAGTTTAATATTTACCATAGATTATGTTTTGCTCTTGAGCAAGTAAGACATTAGTGACATATTATTCTTGGATGCATTTTTTGGCAAACCAATGCACAAAACTACTAGTCATTTTCTTTAAACGTAAAAGGTGTTTATTACGACCACAGCACCTGTGTCTCTATAAGGCAAGTATGTCTTCTCGTTCCTTTGGGAACAATATGTTTTTCCATTTGTATTGTTCTTCTGTCTACATAGAATGGATGTTGCAAGTTGCATATGTAACTAGAAAGTGTTCATGGGTTGCCCTACCTTGGGGCCAGATGAATAGATTCTCACCTTGTTCTATACTTAATATCCTGCCTTAAATTACATACTTATTAATATCTTGGGAAAACAAAGACTGAGAA
Source organism: Panthera uncia (assembly GCF_023721935.1). Lineage (NCBI taxonomy): Eukaryota > Metazoa > Chordata > Mammalia > Carnivora > Felidae > Panthera > Panthera uncia. Next base: position 71,384,658 of record NW_026057577.1, on the reverse strand, counting down.
CTTAGTGGTTACACTGTTAGTCCCTTAACCATTTACATCATTTACATTTGGCTTTCAACCTACAAACATTTTTATACACTGTTTCAGAAACTACATTTCCATGAAATATTTCCTAGGATCCATATAAAAAAATCTAACTTGCTCATATTCATGGTTTCACTCTTCCAGGACTCTGACTATCCTCTAGATACTACTTGAATATCTTTTTAGCTAGTTTAAGGTTATTATGTTACATCTTTTGGTCATTATCCCTGAAAAATACCAATAGATAACTGTATAATGATTTTTAAAACCCGAATCTATTACTTAAGACTCCCTAATAATTATCTCCTCTTAAAATTTTATCTCCTAGTTTCCATGTATTTCCTACTGTGATCTCTTTACCCAAAGGAGGGACAGTTTTCCAGTTAAAAATACTGAATTACTTCTGATGTAGACTTTATGGAACTGAAAGAAAAATAACCTTGGAAGCCCTACCACTCCAGTTTTTAGTTATTCAGGTGAAGTGAGAGCCGAATTCTCTCACAAGATGACAAAGAATCGTTGACCCACATGCTTCAACCACTATTTGTCCTTCAACACTTAAGTTCTTGAACCATTTTGTCACTTAGCACAACACTGTACTGAAGATACCAATGGCCTTCAGGTGCTGCCATGAGAAAGTGAAACTGCTACTCACTCCTCATTAGTCTTCTCTTCATATACACATTGAGCAAACCCTTCTCCACCAGGTCAGACACGTCTCTTGAAACAAGTGTTACACAAATTAATACAGCCTGAATTGTGTGGGGTGTTTTAAAGGATCAGAATTTCAGATTGGTGCAATATCCTTGGTCTTTGTATAAATTGTTTCTCCATAAGTGTTAAATATCCTCTGGGTCTTAAGTATTTTCTGGAACCTGAGACCTTACAGTGGTCACAAGGGACTCCACTTTTGTACAGTTATGTATAAGATATATATACATAAGTGAGTACTTGTTGGTATTATTATTTTGAACAAACTTATCTGTTAGATCAATTATGAATAAGAAAAATAAAATTTTTTTATATTACCAACACTTATTCCTTCTTTAATGTCTTTTTTTTTTTTTTACTTTATGTAAATCTGAGTTTTCACTCTTGTATTATTTCCTTTTACTCTAAAGAGTTTCATTTAACATTTCTTGTAAGACAGGTCTACTGGCAACCAATGTCTTCAATATTTGTTTGTCTGAGAAAGTCTTTATTTCTCCTTCAGTTGTGAAGGATAATTCTGCAGGACATAGAATTCTAGGTCATTTGGGTTTTTTTGTTTGTTTTTTATTTTTCCCCTTGATACTCCTACATATTTCACACCACTGTCTTCTTGTTTGCATGGTTTCTGAAAAGCTGGATGTTAATTCGTCCCTTTGTTCCTCTGTAGGTAAGGTAATTTTTTTTTCCCTCTGGCTTTTTTCAGGACTTCTTTGCCTTTGTTTTTTTTGTAGTTTGAAAATGATATGTGTAGGTATAGTTTTAAGTATTTATTCTGCTTGGTGTTCTCTGAGCTTTCTGGATCTGTGGTTTGTGTTTGATAGTAATTTGAGGGGAACTTCTCGGTCATTATTGTCTTAAATATTTCTTCTGATCCTTTCTTTTTCTTCTCCTTTTGGTATTCCCATTACACATATTACATCTTTTGTAGTTGTCCCACAGTCCTTGGATATTCTGTTCTTCCTTTTTTTTTTTTTTTTTTTCAGACGTTGATCTCTTTGCTTTTGAGTTTTAGAGGTTCCTATTGAGATATCCTCAAGCTCAGAATTCTTTTCTCAGCTATGTCCAGTCTACTAATAAGCCCAGGAAAGGCATTCTTCATTTTTGTTACAGTATTTTTGATGTCTAGTATTTCTTTTTGGTTCTTTCTCAAGATTTCCATTTCTCTATTTACATAGCCCATTTGCTCTTGCATGCTGTCTACTTTATACATTAGAGCCCTTAGCAAAGTAATCAAAGTTATTTTAATTCCTGGTCTGGTAATTCTGATTTCCATGTCTGTTTCTGATGTTTTCTCATTTCAAAATTGTGTTCTTTGCCTTTTAGTATGTCTTGTAATTTTTCTTGGAAGCTGGACATGATGTATTGGGTAAAAGAAACTGCTGTAAAGAGGGTTTTAGTGATGTGGTGGAAAAGTGGGGGAGGCATGGGAAGCATTCTATGGTGCTATGATTAGGTCTTTTAGTGGACCTGTGCCTCTGGATGATGTACTTCATAAGTGTTTCTCAGTTTTTTTCTCCCATTCTATGTAGGAGAGTATAGCTAGAGTGGGCTGGAATTGGGTATTTCCCTTCTTCTAGGTCAGTTAGACTCTGATAATACCCCAGTGGGTTAGGCTCTATTTTAGTAGTTTCTCTTGAGGGCAACCCTGAAGAAGAACAGAGTGCTCTGACTTATCTCAAAATGTTCCTTTTCCTTTTCCCTTGCTGGAAGCTCTTGGGGATTTTTCTCTGACATTTACTATGGGCACCTAGTTGAACTCACAGAGATAAAACTCACAAAAGTGTGGCAGCCTCCACATAACAGGGTCCCCATTGAATTTTAACTCTCAGACTTGTCCACACTGAGCCTCCAGCAATTCATCAATTACAGTTCAGACTTCCTACTTTGGCACTGGTTCCCATGGTAGGTTCTGCTTATGAGTCTCCACTCCAGTAAACTGTGACTCCCTGTATTTGCTGTCCATCACTCCAATCTTGGAGGCGGTGGTTTGTCTTATGTCCCCACCTCTCTACAGATCCAAGAAGACTTGTTGATTTTTCCATCTGTTCAGCTATTTACTTGTTGATAGGACAGAGAGGCAACTTCTAAGCTCTTTATATGCAGAGCCAGAAACCAGAAGGGCTTGTCACTTACTATTTTTTTCTTCTCTATTCTCTCTTCCTATATTTCCTTCTCTTCTTGCTACATCTGTATCTTATCCCTACTGTAGGCATCTGTGGGTATTGCTTGATCCTCCCTATACTATCCCATGCTCAACTTGTTGCAGAACGCTGCATCAAAAAACACTGGGCACCCTATACTATAATATTGCAAACTTTACAGAAAATTCCTCTTAGGTAATAATAATAATAACATAGGTTTACATGGTGCACATAGTGCCTACTATGTGCTAGTTGCTTAACACAAATTAATTCATATAATTTTAAAATAATTCTTTGAGATAGGGCTATTATTTTCTCTATCATTTGTAATACCTTGATTTTATTTTAAACATTAAAAAAATTTATTTATTTATTTATTTTTTGAGAGACAGAGACAGAGCGTGAGTGGGGAAGGGCAGAGAGAGAGAGAGGGAGACATAGAATCTGAAGCAGGCTCCCGGCTCTGAGCTGTGAGCACAGAGCCAACGTGGGGCTCAAACTCATGAACTAGGAGATCATGACCAGAGCCAAAGTTGGACCCTTAACTGACTGGGCCACCCAGGTGCCCCAGCATGCTGGTTTTAATAATGGATTGAGTCACTTGGGAAATATTACCTTAGAGTGCCTGACTGACTCAGTCAGAAGAGCATGCAACTTTTGACCTCAGGTCAGGGTCATGAGTTAGAGCCCCATGTTGGATGTAGAGATTATTTAAATAAATTAAGAAAAAACAGAAATACCACCTCAAATTTTGAGGGGAAAAAACATATGGGTACTTTTCTGTGTTGATTCAAGTGGTTATCCCAAGACTTTCCTGTCATATTAAAAAAATAATAAAATTTTATTGCATTTATCACACAAGTAATACATATTAACAGTTGGTAATCTATATTATCAGAAAGAAGGTAGGATGGCAGAAAGAAGAAAAGAAGGGAGGATGGGAGGATAGAAAAGAAGGAAAAGTAAAAGAAGAAAGAGGGAAGGAGGAGGAAAATACCTGAAATCCCATCAGGCATTGATAATCACCATTAACCTGGAGAATGCATCTTGTAATTCTTTTATGTGTGTGTGTGTGTGTGTGTGTGTGTGTGTGTGTGTGTGTGGTATAGTGTGTTTGTAATAAAAATAACATGTCATAGTTTTCCTAACATGTCTTTATTTTTATTTTTTACTAAACAATATATGGCTTTATTGTGTTGATGGATATATCTTAGCTACTTAAATAACTGATGATTATTGGACATTAAGATTATTTTCGATTTTCCTTTATATCCTTTACATGATTATAATTAATTTCTTAGCATAAGGTCCAGAGAAGGAATAAGTGAGTTAACAGGTAAGCAAAATGTTAAAGATCTGGTATTATTGCCAAGTTATCATCTAAGAAAATCATACAACTTCAATTTCCACCGTTAGAGTTGCAGACCACAAGCAAATACTGTTATTCCCTGTTATTTTAATTACCATTTTCTTTATTACTAAGAAGAATTTTTTTTTTTAATTTTTATGGACTGTTTATTAATTATGTGATTTCAAGGTTAAAAACAGCTCTTCTTTTCTATGGCTTTAAACTAGCTAATGAGAAACTGAATTCCCAATTAAATAAGGCACAAAATATTGCCAGATTCTGCTAACTATAATATGCTGTCTGATTTTAAAGTCTCAACATGCATGGAGTCCGAGCCAGAGGTCATCCGATGCTTGAGACTGGCACTGACTGATGCTATCAAGGACATTGTACAGCAGATAGTATTTGTGATGAAGTCTGGGAGAAACTGTGGGCCCAACCTAAACAAGCACAGTGTTCCTGAACATTTGCGTGAGAGCATTCCAAAGGAATGGAATTATACTCCAAAAGAAACTAAGAGGAAAGAATCAAGCAAAGGTACCTTATTATTATTTTTTTTTGTAAGAACCCATCCTTGAAGAAGCAATTTTGTAAGATATGAAATCAAGTAAAATTCTAAAATTATAAGATTTGTAAACTATGTTAGTCCTTTTCCCGCCATTTCTATGTATTTGGGACCTGTAAATTTTTTTTTTCTTTTTTTTTACTATGAGCCTTATGACCAAGGAAACTAGAAAGGGAAATGACTCAAATGGTCATCTTCTTTATTTAACTATCAGCTCAGAATTTTCTGTGATATGTTGTGTTCATGTTAGTATTCACACATTAGTCGATGATTGTGACTAACTTACCTCAAATCTGTTGAGTAATCTAAAATTCATACTCTCAAGAATATTGCTCTGATGTTTAATGTTCTTTCCTTGAAGTTTTTCCCTCTGCCACCACTAATTATTACTTTCTTTTTTCTTAACAGACCTACTTGTGTAGCCTTTAGGTCAAAAATAGCACTCCATTGAGTACCTACATAGTTTTTTGACAGAGTAATTTCCCCCAATACCTATGGTTCTGAATTCCGTGCATTGTTCCTATTAGGGGCAGTGCATCTATTAAGTGTATTTTAGAACATGAGTTACATTATTGATTTATTTTATTAATTAAGTGCTGTCTTCTTAAATGGTTTCTTTGTACCTATGTGTTTCTGCATTACAAAACATGTAATGTTTTATTATGTATATTATATAGACATATGAATGAATCTTCTTAGGATTTTTAAAATAAAACTTTTGCGGGCGCCTGCGTGGCTCAGTCAGTTGAGCATCTGGCTTCAGCTCAGGTTAAGGTATCGCAGTCTGTGAGTTTGAGCGCCCGTTCGGGCTCTGTGCTGACAGCTCAGAGCCTGGAGCCTGCTTCAGATTCTGGGTCTCCCCCTCTCTCCCCACCCCCTCATGCTCTGTCTCTCTCTCTCTGTCAAAAATAAATAAACACTAAAAAATTTTTTAATAAAATTTTTCCCTTTATATTAATCTATAAAAGAATATTTTTTCATTAACTTGAGGAAAGTTTCAATGGTAAAATACTCCAACCGAACCTACTAAGTCAATTGAAGAGACTAGCCTTCTTTCATTCTTCTCTATGGAGATCCTAACTAATGTGGTTCTTATCCAGCGACCTTATATTGCAAACTCAAATCAATTATCTATCTGTGACCTTTCATAGTAATGCTTTAATTCTGTCCAAGCCCTATTAAACTGCCTTTGAATCTAGTAAAGCCATTTAATTGAAATTGGAAAATGTCAGCTTTTCATTACTTCAGTTCTTCCTTGTCTGAGTGGTTGCCATTTCTCCTTCATTCTAGCTTTTGGATATTTCATAGATTTTGAGCAATTCAGGAGGCATAATCTGTAGTTAATATATCATGTTGTATGAGTAGCACTATTTTGTTTGTGGCTTTCAGGTCATTGTATTCATGAACAGTTTTGCCTTCTACAGGTGTTCTGGAACTCTTCCATAACATTTCAAAGAACCACTGGTTCCAAGAAAAAATGCTTACTTGTAGATACCAGTTTTTGTGATTTTCCTTACTAAATAATATTCTCCATAAAACTATCACTAAGACTCCACCTTACACCTGTCAGAATGGCTAACATTAACAACTCAGGCAACAACAGGTATTGGCGAGGATGCGGAGAAAGAGGATCTCTTTTGCATTCTTGGTGGCAATGCAAGCTGGTGCAGCCACTCTGGAAAACAGTATGGATGTTCCTCAAAAAACTCAAAATAGAACTACCCTAGGACCCAGCAATTGCACTACTAGGCATTTATCCACGGGATACAGGTGTGCTGTTTCGAAGGGACACATACACCCCCATGTTTATAGCAGCACTACCAACAATAGCCAAAGTATGGAAAGAGCCCACATGTCCACTGATGGATGAATGGATAAAGAAAATGTGGTGTATATATATATATATATATATATATATATATATATACACACAATGGAATATTACTCGGTGATCAAAAAGAATGAAATCTTGCCATTTGCAACTATGTGGATGGAACTGGAGGGTATTATGCTAAGTGAAATTAGTCAGTCAGAGAAAGATAAAAATCATATGAGTTCACTCATATGAGGACTTTAAGAGACAAAACAGATGAACATAAGGGAAGGGAAACAAAAATAATATACACAGGGAGGGGGACAAAACATAAGAGACTCATAAATATGGAGAACAAACTGAGGGTTACTGGAGGAGGTGTGGGGGGGGGTGGGCTAAATGGGTAAGGGGCACTAAGGAATCTACTCCTGAAATCATTGTTGCACTATATGCTAACTAATTTGGATGTAGATTTTAAGAAATAAAAAGTTAAATTAAAAAAAAAAAAACTAGGGGCGCCTGGGTGGCTCAGTCGGTTGGGCGTCCGACTTGGGCTCAGGTCACGATCTCACGGTCCGTGAGTTCGAGCCCCGCGTCGGGCTCTGGGCTGATGGCTCAGAGCCTGGAGCCTGTTTCAGATTCTGTCTCCCTCTCTCTCTGACCCTCCCCCGTTCATGCTCTGTCTCTCTCTGCCTCAAAAATAAATAAATGTTAAAAAAATAAAATTAAAAAAAAAAACAAAACTATCACTACTACTACTAAGAGTAGAAGAGTAGAAGTAGAACATTCCAAATCACATAAAAGAAAATGGTGGAGGAAAGTGACTTTATAAACCATTTTGTGCATTCCAGGTGGATATGACAATAGGAAAATACCATGATTCTCCATCTCTGCCCTCTTTTAGACTGATAGTGCTCAACTTTTATTATCCCTACAGTATACAAGACAGATTTTATTTACAGGCCAGACATTAAGTCACTTATTCATCCAATAAATATTTACTAAGTGAGCTACTACTACATATCAAGCATCTCAGTTGAGGCTAGAGATAAACTATAAACAAAATACCTCCTCTTGGTGCTTGAAGACTAGTAAAATTGGTTCCAAATGGGTGCAAACACCTCAGGGAATGTACAAGACAATTCTTTGGTGTATAACAAAAAAGAAAGAAATGAAACTCTACTAAAATTTCGTATGGAGATTGTAACTGTAACTGTCCCTTGGTCTGTGAGTGAGACAGTCATGTGCTGAGTTTGGTGTTGGTGGGGAGGTGATGGACAGTGCTAAAGCACTTCTTCAGCTTTCAAGGTGCAGTACTGAATTAAGTTTGTCCTTTGTATTTCAGAATCTACTTTTAACAAAATTAATCCCCACAAAACACACAAGTGGCTTTGACATATTCCTATAAATCAACAGATCTACTGCAGTTTAACACTAATATTGATGCAAGGAAGAGCAAACAATAACAAAGTGAAAAAGTTCACGTTTATTTCTGTTCCTAACATGCACTCTTACTCAGCCATATTACAAGGCAAAATGATGATGATCTGATAAGATTTGGTCAAAAGAGGATTTACAAAAGGAAATAAATAGGAAAACCTCTTGAAATATGACTTCCCATATATTATTGTTAAACAAGAATTCCTCTTAAGTAGGTATTATGCCTTGAGATACAAGCTAAAGATGGTTGGAAATCATCATGGCCAGCAAAATGTTTCAAAACTCAGCATCCAAAACATGAAGACAAACCTCTGTAATTGTTTTTCAAGAACGTTTTAAGTCAAATGATATTTAATTCAGTACTTTACAGAAGGTGTCTAAATAATGATAAATGTTTAGAGTCTTTTTTTTTTTGAGGACTCTAACTTATTAAAAGACAAATAGTTACTAGTGTAAGGGAACATTTGTCCTTCCTGAAACAGTGAAAATGACAGAACATAGAAAACACTGTAGTGACAAATTAAAATGCATTTCTTTATTTCTTTGTCAGCAAATACTGTTACATAGAAAATAGTGAAGATTTAAAGAAATAAACATTAAAATAAATTATACAATGTAGGAGATTTAAAGAGTTGAATCAAAGTTCAGATATTTCTGGTACAGCTCAGCTTAGGTATTTGTTATGTTTCAAAGTTCAAATACACAAAGAACTAGTTGTTTTGTTTCTTTGACAACAAATAAATGAAAGATATACCAGAAAAATTTTCATAGCAGTAAATTACTTTTTATTTATTTTATTTTAATTTATATTTTTAAGATTTTATTCTTAAGTAATCTCTATACACAACAGGGGGCTCAAACTTACAATGTCAAGATTAAGAGTCACATTGAGCCAGCAAGGTGCCCCAGTAAGTTACTTTTTAAATAAAAAGAATGCTTTATGGGAAAACTGTTGGAGTAATTATTTTAACCGAATGGGTTCTGGAGAGGAAACAGAGGTAACATTGCAAGAAAAATGTATTCATGGCACCCTTCACATGCAGGTTGTGGAGAAAGAAACCAAACGCAGAAATACACAAAATCCTGTAAAGAAGTTCTTAAGATAGTTTATTTTATAAAATCCAGAAATATTCATTTTAGAAAAACCAGTATCACCAATAAAAATATCCTATCTACATACTTAAGAACTTAGAAATAATTTTTTTAATGTTTATTCTGAGAGAGAGAGTATGAGCAGGGGATGGTCAGAGAGAGAGGGAGAGGGAGAGGGAGGAGAGAGAGAAAAAGGAGAGAGGGAAGAGGAGAGAGAAAGAGAGAGATTGAGAGAGAGAATCACAACCAGGCTTTGCACTGCCAATGCAGAACCCAATGCCGGGCTCGAACTCATGAACTGTGAGATCATGACCGAAAATCAAGAGTTGGCTACTTAACTGACTGAGCCACCTAGGTGTCCCTTAGAAATAATATTTTCTAACATAATTTATAATATTCCAAATAAAGGTTTCAATGATTCCTGAATATTTTTCTTAAAAATACAAAATTTATTTTTCATTTTGTTTGCTAGAACAACTGAATGACATCATGGATAATGAATATTTACTAGACAAATTTCAACAACAGCCTTGGCCTATTTGATGCTTCAGATTGAACAACAAGTGCCATGATTTCATAAGCACAGTTATCGATATACTTGTTCCCATGTGGATCTATGTATGTTCATGTAGTAGCTTTTTCACCTATGACAGCTATTAAAACCAAGTACTGACACAAACTGAATGTAAAACCTGCCCTTTCAATCATTGTATTCAAGTGTTAAACCCAGATTTTAAAAATTACAAAGCATATTAAATCACATTATCCTCACTCAGTAAACTATTATTGACATTTTATACCATTAATAAGTAAAATTTTTTAAATAACTTTAAGATGTTATTTTGTCTTTACTTCATTCATTGTAAATTTCCTTTCAGCGTGTTTTATAATCCACATAATATGTTATTACAGCCACTAGTACATGTCTAGGAAGAAAAAAATGATAAATATGTAAATATTCATATCACATTGCATTCATTCTAAGGCATACATTTTTTTCCATACCTTATCAGCTCTGAAACTGGGATGGCCCTTCCAAAATGTAATATATATATGGCTTAGATAGAAGTCAAAACATTTAAATAAGGACAGAAAAATGAGTGTTTGGCATTCTTAAAAGATCCCTCCCTGGTGTGTTGTTAATATCACCACAGACTCAGAGTTTCTGTGATTAGTAGAACGAATTGATTAATCTGACATCAACCTAAAGGTTCTGATTGGAATTTGCTGTAAGCTTTAATGAAGTAGTGAGAATCTGAGTACTTGGAGTCCTCAAAATCTCTAAAGTATCAGTAGAAGTGCAGGTGTGAAGAGAATTGATAATATTTACCTGATATCTACTTAGATTGTCAAATGTTTCCTTGGTATCAGCAGTTAAATCCTCTTTTGAATAAACAGAACATAAGATATAATCTTTTAAGTCAAATACTTCAGAGTAGAATAGGGAGTGCATGGTACAAACACATAACGAACAACAAAACATTTAAAATATTTTAAGAACACAGAGAAGAGTGGTCACAGACGAGTTTCTTAATTTGCTTTACCTATATTTTAAGCTTCATCTAAGCATATTCATTTGATAAAAGGATAGCATTTTATCAAAGAACTATATTTTACAAGTACTAAACTAGGTGTTTTCACATTTAGTATTTTATTTAATACAATAGTCTTATGAGATCTTTCAAATATATGTTGGGCCCAATTTTACAAACTTACAAAGACTATTCCAGTCCATTTTTAACACGATTCTTAAGTTGTCCTGAGTTTCTGTGGAGTCACTAGACTAGACATATGTTTTCCAAAAGCTTTGTACTTTGTTAGAGCAGAATGACTTCTTTAAATGTCACAAGTATCTTGAAAATTATTTCACATTGTTTTATTATTTTTGTTTAGTAAAAACAGAAAGGATGTTTCATGGAAGAACGCAAAGCTACCTTCTTTAGACTTGTCACTTGGTTCCAATTATCAAATTCAGTCATGTATTTAGTGGATTAAAAGATTGTGTCTGGCTTTGTAGGATAGCCAAGGACCGATGAGGTTCTTTTATATGCTCTTGAGGAGATTTTTGTTTAGTTGTAAAGATAACTCATCAAGACAAAAAACATAAACAATAATAGATGATAATATAAAAAGATGACAGCATGGCACATTATGGACCTAATTACCGAAGTGGTTATATAGATGGTATGTTCAAATAAATTTATAGGAGGAGAGGACTTTGAACCAAGAGTTGAAGAAGATGGACGACTCATGGAGAGAAAGGGCAACCCATGTGAGAGTAATGAGATATTCAGAAGTTTAAAAGCAATGAGGATAAAATAAAGATAAGGTTTACAGAAACTGGCGGAGGCTGGACTGTGGAGTGTTTTGACGGCAACACTCTGAAGACTGATCAGTGGAAAACAGCTAAAACAATTGTGGCAGAGAAATTAGATAACAAATTTTACAGTATGTGCATCTGGCTTCACAACACAGGAGAGAGGCTGGGGATAGTCTGGAACAGAGAGATGAGTTAGGAGAATACTGCAGTAGTCCAACTACCATTTATAAGGAAGGGCTTTAATAGGTCGGTAGCCATGGTTACAGTGAGGTGACGCTGTATGTCAGATGAAGGGTAGGAGGATTTATCAACGTGGTTACTATTTAAAAGATTTTAAAAGACAAAAGAAAAGAAGGGACAGAGGGAGGTGGGGAGGGAGAGTCAGCAAGGCCAAGCTAGTTCAGGAGGAAAACAGGGAGCTGAAGTAGTAGGACTGCTACCCTGGAGAAAGACCAAGACTAAAGATTCTAGAATCATCCAGAAGAGTGGCTCTCAACAAGGAAAGGTTTTGCCCCCGTAGGGACATTTGGCAATGCTTGGAGACATTTTTAGTTCTCACAACTGAGGAGAATGTTACTTGGCATCTAGTGGACATAGGTCAGAGACGCTGCTATAATATCTTATAATTCATAGGACAGTCATCACAACAAAAAACTATACAGCCCAAAGTCATTAGTGCCAAAGTTGAAACACCCTGATCTAGAGAGGGAGGATCAGTACATCCTTCAGAGCAAAGAAGGGAGAGTGTGTAGACTCATCAATCAATAGGCAAAGACTTCTTAGCAAACAACTACATTTAAGAGGTATTAGTATAAATTAGAACTAGAATGGGCCATGAAGAAACAAAGAAGAGTAATAAAGGTAACCATGAACCAGTTTGTTGACCCATTTATTCACCAAATATTTATTGAACAACTGATATATGAGGTACTAAGGGTTGAGGATACAGAAGTGCCTTCATGAAGCTTATATTCTAGTGGATAGTAACAGATAAAGAAGAATTAGGGAGATATTTATTAGACAATGGTTAAGTGCTATAATAAAGGCAACAAAATGGCGTCTAATGATACAGAGGAAGTGGGTGCTGGGATGGGAAGAGCATGAAGGGATGCCTTGGAGGGGGTGGTGAGTGAAGGCTCTCTGAGGAGGTGACATTTGTGCTAAGAAGTAGAAGAGGCGCACCTGGGTGCGGCTCAGTCAGTTAAGTGTCGAACTTCAGCTCAGGTCATGATCTCATGGTTTGTGGGTTTGAGCTGTGCATGGGACTCTGCACTGACAGTGCGGAGCCTGCTTCTCATCCTCTGTCTCCCTCTCTGCCCTTTGCCCTCTCGCTCTCTTTCTCAAAAATAAATAAGCAAACATTAAAAAAAATAAATAATAAAAAGAAGTGGAAGAAGAGGAGCCAGTCCTGACAAGACCTGGAATAATTCTGCTATGGATTTCAAGGGAAGAGGAGAATGGTTTAAGAAAGTATCAAAGGCCACAAAGAGGTCCACCAGGAGTGCTTTTGCATTTGTTAATTAAGAGGACATCGGAGCCCTTTACCCTGCAGTCTTAATAGACAAAAATATACCTAATAATTTAAAATTTTCGAATCTTCATTTGTGAGAGAGGAAAAAATGCGTTTGAGACTTGAGGAATGTTAGGCAGCACTGGAGGGGATCCCAGTAGAGTTCTGTCGGAATATGTCAAGCACTTGCTCTTCTCAACAATTTTCTCCACAAAAATTAGACATCCCTACGCAACACTGAAAACAACAGAGAGATGGAATGCAAATGCTAATATTAATCATACCTTTTCTTTCTTTTCTTCCCCAGGCTTCACGAGGCTTGCTGCTCAGGCAGTATCTATTGTAATCAGCGAGTTACCTACGGTGATTGCATGTTTGCCTCCCCCAATTAAATACTTCTTTTTTCTGTCTGAGAGAAAAATGTCAAAAAACTTTGTTGAATTGAAGAAAGCTAGCCTCCTTGTCTGGAACTTGATTGTAATTATATGTCAGATATTTGAGGATGGAAACACTGTGGAACTTTTAACAGGTGCCTCCCTTGACAGATGGAGTAAAGAGAAACTTGGTTTAATCTGCCTGTGTTTGGAAAGTATCATGGGAAAGCAGACAAGTGACCCTAATCAAATGACTCAAAAGGTCATACAGATCATTGAGCAGCAGAAACCCAACTGGATTGAGAGCCAGTTGGTGAAGGCAAGGAAACTGAGCACCAAATGGTAAAGCAATGTTTTTCTTTCACTGAATTTCATTAAGTATGTTCACTATAACAAAATTACCAATAAACAACAACAAAATACCATTAAGATAGGCAACAATGGTTATTCTATTAACTTAATGGGAACTTTGATGAATACAGAAAAAGGTAAATATTCCAACAAAAACTGCATTATTTAGATGTGCCTTGTTTTATGAAAATTTGAACCCCATTGATACCCTGGAACATTATACTTGTTTACTCACCATCTTAAGGTTTCTGATAAAAAGGGTGGGAGTTAAACCCAAGAGAATTTGGTTTCATTTCTTTTCAGTGCACAAACAGGTATCTAGTGGATAGCCTGGAGCGTTTTGTAAATGGATTGGGCATGGAGATTAAATTAAGAAGGAATTAATGGGTATAAAAGGCTTTTTATTGCTTTCTGTGTACCTGATTGTCAAAAAGGTACACATTTTTCATCTGGTAATGTAAGAATCCCAGAGGGCAGCTGGGGCATATCACACTCGAGCTATAAACACACCCAGCTGTTTCTGTATGAAAATGTCAGCCTTCTCATAGGTTTGTCACCAAGAGCTAAGTGATTTGTGGTATTGCTAAGATTTTTAAGGGTCCCTGATGAATTTAGATATGTACATAGAGTACTCCTGTCTTAAAATTCGTCTTCAGTATAGAACTGCATGATATTGATAAAGAAATTATGGTTCATATGGTCTACAGATCACTAAGCCAGCCCTTTTTTATACCACTCCACACACTGTCCCCCATTCTTTTAAAATATATTCATGATTCTAGCAGATACTATTTTGACTTTCTGCCTGAAACGACTAAAAGTTGTTACTTTCCTTACTACATAGTTCTTTGTAGTGACAAAGAACTCAGGCTTTGGAATCAGACAGACAAATACAAATGCCTTGTAAGTGGGCCATCTTGGGCAAATTATGGAATCTCTCAAAGCCTCATTTTCAGTGGTGAGACCAAGCTGATGGCATGATTTGGAAAATTTAAATAACATTGATAAAGTTCTTAACATCAAGCTTAGAACTAGCAAGCATTTCTTATTTATAAACCCTATTAAAACACATTGCACTCACTGGTATTATGGTAACAAATATTCTTTACTGGTTTGTATTAGTCTGTAAAACTGTGTTAATCCAATTAATCTGTATTAATCCAAATGGAAAAATGTAGGTAATCGTGATTTTCCTGGTCTTGTCGTAGTGACTTCTAGAAATGTACTTCTGGCATGTCCTGTGGGTAGGAATAACAATCGCAGTCAGGCAAGTGCTTAGTATCTCTGAAAACAACTTTCTTAAAAAAATTTTTTTTAATGTTTATTTATTTTTGAGAGAGAGCAGGAGACAGAGCGAGACACAGAGCGTGAGCTGGGGAGGGACAGAGAGAGGGAGACACAGAATCTGAAGCAGGCTCCAGGCTCTGAGCTGTCAACACACAGCCCAACGCAGGGCTGGAACCCACGAACTCTGAGATCATGACCTGAGCCAAAGTCGGACATTTAACCCACTGAGCCACCCAGGTGCTCCTGAAAGCAACTTTCTTAATCTTTACATTTGCATTCAGTCCCAATTTACAAGCTTTAATTCAATGACTAAAAGATTAAGGCCAGATGTCATTATCCATGGCAGTGGTTGTAAAGGAGAGAGAAAAAGAATAATAGTGGATCTGATTATAAAGTTAAATTTCTGATACTTTTGATTTAGGAGTCCCTCTGTCAATAAGGTCAGTTTAAAGTAATGTCTCAGTAATATACCTGAGGACGCATACAGGAATCCATATTTTTTCATTAAAAGTTGGTTTAAAGTCTTTATAAACAGCACCACTGTATCTGATACCTCCTACATAGGGAGTTGTCCAGCTAATATTTGGCTGATTAGCTCTCTGTTGGAACATGCATCTGAAATGAAGAATTGCTGATTTTTAAAAATGTTTTAAAAAGGTCCTGAATGTACATTATGGAAGCATGTAATACGCACAATGCTACATCTTTCTCAATTTCTGAAATGCAAATATATAAGAATTCAGATTAAAAGTTAGTTCTTATATTTATTTGAAAAAGTTAAATTTGACCTACTAATTCAGTTTAGGTCACCTCTACAAGATTCAGGCACTATAGGATGGTACTTCTTGACTTTGATTTCAGATTGATTGTCTATTATACAAGTAAACTTCCCCGTCTACATATCTCACAAATTGATGATTGATGATCATTTTGTTTATAGATCTCTACCATTAGGAAAATGTATTTTAAACCACGATGTCTGTATATAGATAGAGGGTTTCCTTGGCTTTATCATAACTGTTTTAAGTTTGAGAATGTAACCATTTAAACTTAAACAATTCTTCTGTTAAAATAAATGAAATGTTAATTCCCCATGAAGATCATCTTGGAACTACGCAACGTCACTTAGCTAGATCTCTTTCACATGGATTCAGACTTAATTTTGATTTTATGGAAATTGTGAAAATATCTGCAGTGGAAAGGTGGCAGCTGGAAGCATTGCTTGTCTTGCACACTGCCCGAAAGCATTACTATTCATTAAAATAACCTTCACTTTGTAGTAACACTCAAGCTGTAAACAGTCAACTTAGATTCTGGAGAACACACAGCCCAAAAAGTAAAGAAATGTCTGTCTTTGCAAAGTAATTTGTCGAGTTGAAGATTATTGTTTTTCATCATGGTGACCCTGACTTGGCTGGCTGGGTGCATATACAGATTAAGATTAATGCAGTTATTCCTTGGCTAAGGTCTGCCTCTTTCAGGGCACATTCTCCCTAATGACATGATTGATAGGCAGTCCCAAATCCAGAGAGGAACTCATTAATCATAGCATTGACTGAATCCAATCATTTGCTTCACCTGCACAGTGATGGACAGGAAAGGATACAATTCAGGGGCTGACACTGAGACACTCCTTTGTCAGAGGGCCTCAACTTTTTCAATGTCAGCCTCAACAAAACCTGACACGAAATTTTGCTTGCAACCTGTGTGCAGCTTCAAAAAAGATATATACAAACTCCTTTTACTGCAACAAGGTCTTTTTGTCTGTTTATTAAAAATTTACTGCAGCTAATGAATATCTCTTAGAATTTGCTTTACTTTTAGCAAGCCTTATACAATTGTAAAGTTCTTTTTTTTTTTTTTAAGAAAGATGTTTGGAAGCTACATGTGGAAGCAATATAAAAGTTAATGTCCAGCAGCTGGGTATCATTTGGTTCAGTCTTCAGGTCAGCGGCACTGACTCTTAGCAGAACTAATTTTATAATCATGGCAAAATCTCAGTAATGAACTGCAGTATATAGTTGATTACACCACAGTAAATTTCATTTAGTCTGAGAAACAGTGGAAAACCATGCATTTTCTTAAGAATGCTTAGATTGCAACGCCTAACATGATCATACCTAATATCAAGTGTAATAAGAAAAGTAGTATGGAATATATATGATGCATGTTGTATAGAGTTCTTTTGCACTGGTATAGTTTGAGAATTTTTTTTTACTTATGTCATTCATCATTACTATGTAAATAATGTTTAAAATCAATAACAAGAGTATGTGTTTTTAGAAATGTTTCACAAATAAAACTTGCATATTCCCGGCGTGGTGACACTAGACCCTTTTCCTGAAAGAATAATCAGGGCAGTGACTTTTGCTAGGTATCCTTACCAAGAAGAAACAGGAGAGGGGCCTTATATTTTTAAAAGGCAACAAGTGTCAAAAGGCTAATGTAAAATACCCAGTGGTAAGCACACTGCCAGGAAGCACCCAGCCTATATTTAGCATAATAGACTCCCCTTTTGACACTTTAATTAGTCTTTAATGTGTTCTACTACAGGTGTAAAGAGGAATCTACAAAAGACAGAATACCAAAGCTATTTCTGGCATCAAAGATACTTTTTATCCTCAAAGAGAAAATACAAATTATTTCTTACATGTTCTTAAAAAGAAATGTTTTGTTTTCATCCCATGATTATAGCAATTTCAACAATTGCAGTAATGGGAAAATGTTTTATAGATAGGAGTATAAATGCAATAAAGAAGTGTTTTAAAAGAAACCATTCAATTTTTAAAAATGCTTTCAGGTGCTCAGTCCTGAGGCACTATTTCTATGAGCAGGGGCGGTTTGGGAAGGCTTACCTATTTGAGCAGTCTTTATGGTGCTTTGAATATGAGATTTACATCGACTCTCCACACTCAATCTCTTTGATTATTTTCCATCTTTACAATTCTTCACCACTGATACTTATATGCTTTCTTTGTGTTTAGTGCATTTATGACAATGGAGAAAAGCACAGCCTTCGAAGAAGGAGATAGTGCTCTTGAACTGACTGAGCAGAAAATAAACATGATGGTCCTGGATATCTGCCACAAACCAGGTGGCAGCGAGTACCTGCGGCAAATTTATCACATCATGCGGCTCAATGAGGTAGGGAAACGGCCTTTTTACCGAGCAATTAGGTGTGTACTGGCCTGAGGCAGCGTCTGCTGGCAGCTAAGGGTTAGTCAAGGAGGTGATAATACTTCTTAAAGTCAATACCAAACTCAATATTGCATTATTAATAGAATCTATTCAGCCCCGGCTGTTCTGCATTTGTACAGCAGAAGCTTCACCGAAACAATGTAGGTTTTATTTATATGGTTTAAACAATAACACGGCTCATAAACTCAGTGCAGTTCTGAATTGTATAGACTAGACGTGTAGTTTGGGAATTGTGTGTTTGTGACTGTTAAGCTGATGTTAAAATCTGCTGTTGGCGAATGATGAATTTTCCTCAGAGAGATGTACTTCTTCTATAGACGTCATACTTGGTGAAGTTGGAGATTTCTCACATAATGAGAAAATTTCGGAAGAATATTGAGCCATACTCGGGAGCAACTAGATTAACCCAAGAAAATGCATTAACGTATGGACACTGGTTAGAGCCAATGTCATGCTTGTCTATGTCTCTGCTGGGTTAAGCCTCTGACCTTGCATGTTTGTGGCTGTTTGAACAAAAATGTAAAGAGCAGGTATCTCAGTTATTGCCTTGAAACAATACAAGTTTGCTAACTTGATCAGGTTTTTAATCTGAGCATTTGTATGTGAATTAGAATGTGACATCTAATGTGCATTAGAATTATGTTTATATTTGCAAACGCATGCATGTATTTTTGGAA
This sequence comes from Panthera uncia, assembly GCF_023721935.1. NCBI lineage: Eukaryota > Metazoa > Chordata > Mammalia > Carnivora > Felidae > Panthera > Panthera uncia. The sequence goes on along the minus strand of NW_026057577.1, from coordinate 71,365,807 downwards.
ATACTAAAAATTCTATAATATGAATAATGTGAAGCTATGGTGTTTTATCTCAATGAGGTAGGCCTTAAAAACCATAAATTTCCAAGGAGTGAATTAAATTCTACCACAGCATTTTACAACCCAGTTATATAAATGTTCTTCCTGCTACCATCTATCTGAAAGTTACTTCAAGTAAGTTTTGTTTCCTGGCTTTCCTAGAGCTAATCAACCAGTCAACCTATAAACAGGTGATATAATAGTGCATTCAATGATCGCCTGAGAAGGAGGGGAAGGATTTGTTGCTATGAGGAATGGTCCAGTCCCTGAGGCACCTAAGCTCAGTATATAATTGTTAGCTACCTACTACCTATTCACATTTGCTAATGATCCCTCGTAATTTGTTAAGGGTTTCTATGTGGGGAACTCAGGTGCTCCTGGACTTGGCTAATGGAAAGACCACCACTGCGAAGTCATGGTCTTCACTGGCATGTCCACGTGGCCACCCAGATTGGCTTAAGTAACCATGGTGACTACTGAGCAACAGCTGTTGAAGTAGGATTACCATGGGATTTTTAGGAAAGTGGCGTTGCAAGAGTTCTGAGAACAGTCGTGGCTGGTATAGATTGCCAAACTGATAGACGAGTCCACTTTTTAAAAGCGTTTGGCATGAAAAAGATCAGTAATCACCAATAAGAGAAATTAAGTTGGATATTTACTGGCTGTCAGCCACCTGTCATATTCAGGAAATCAATCAAAAGGCTGTTTTTCCCTCCTAGAGCTTGTGGACGTTTGAGGCAGGGGCTCTGACCTGGTCTGTTGTGAGACCTGTTGTATATAAGGCTCTTCACTGGGGCACTGCCTCATTTTGATCAATTAAGTTCAGAGTTAGGATTTTTCTTTCATTACAACTGAAGAAACTTACTGTTAGGGCAGTGTTTATCACATGGGATGTCAAGCCACGTACTTGTTGATTTACTGTTCCCGAATGAGAAACATCGCGGCAAGGTAAGAGGCCTGCTGTGAGGTGAGGCTAGAGCCAGAAAAAGTAGTGAGCCCTTTGTCTTATGACTACTAAAACAAAACAGGCAAAAAATTCAATAACAACATAAGGCTGACTAGGCACCTAGTGTTACTACTTCGAGCTGCTTTTATACTGAGGCATTGCTATGCTGTAGGTAAAATTTGCACTGTGAAACGTGTTCATTTGCTGAGCGTTATGAGTCTTTAGCATTTTCAGGTGTACTGTTTAATATGCTTCCAAATGGCAGCACAAATACAGATGCATTGACAAGTATAGGCATGGGTAAGGGGAAGAATGAGTGTGCCATCAAGTAACAACAAAGTTATCAGACGAAATGAGTTTAAGAATGTTTGTCTTTGAGACAAAGGTCAGATGTCTTAGTTAAAAGTTCAGTGGGTAGTTGAAGAACCTGGCCATGAGCAAAGATGAGGAAGGCCGTGACTATAGTTTTTGGTGGCCTCAGTGAGTTTGGTAGTTGAGGTCCTGGGACTGGTGGAGCTCTTCCAGTGGAGAAAAATGCAGAAACGGTGGGTAGAGAAATAAGCTTTAATGTAACTGCACCGGTAGAGTGTTCAAAAGGATGTTAAAAGAAGAATATATTTTTTTTCCAAAGAAGTACATCAGATTTAGCAGTGAATCCGGTTAAAGCGACGACACCGCAGAAAATCAGTTTTTTTTAGAAGGGGTAGCAACCATGGTCAAGATAGCAGAGAGGCCAGAGAAATTAACAAGGGAAAAAACACCATTGTGTTGACAACTTGCAACACAGCACTTTATCTTTTTTGAATTGTGGAACAAAAAAAGCCGAAATGCAGCAATGTAAGGGGAAATCAGTTGAAACAGATTGCCATTAGCCAAAACAAAGCAGTTGTTCTCGTTAGAATCTTTTATTCCTTTTTAAAATTTTACATTCCGAAATCATAATGCAGAGAAATTTTATTTCTGTGTAAAAATCTAAATCTAGGCATAAAATTCATTTTTGGTGGCTTTATTATTATCTAATGATACTTAGTAGGAGTCTGTGTGTGTGTGTGTGTGTGTGTGTGTGTGTGTGAGATGGAATTAATCTAAGGAGATGTGGTCCACAATGAGCAAGTTTAAGAAATGATTATCATTGTTAAGTGGTGATTTTTACGGTTTCAGGAACTCAAATTTACCTTCCAGGATGAGTGCAGTGGGCATTCTCTATTCCCGAAGTTACAGAGCCACAGGAAAAAGCACAGTGAACTGAAACCAAATATGGGGATTCTCACTCACACTCTACCACTCACCCCTGTGTAACCTCAGGCTCAGCCCATGACCTTTCAGAATCAACCACTGAATGTGGGGTGGGCTAGAGTTATTTAAACTTTCATATGCCTACCAATCTCCTGGGAAACCCTGTTAGTGATCAGATTTTATTTGGTGTGGGGTCTGAGATTCGGGTTTTCCAAGTTCCCAAGAAAGGCTGACTTGAATGGTCTAGGCCCTAGACTGTGGGTACCAAGGGTTTTCCAGATGACCTCTGACATCCTTTTCAGCTCTAATGCTGTGAACCTAGCCCTACTCTTGAAGAAAAACTGAAAATCAGAAAAATGTTTATATTCCTTATGTATTAAATGACTTATTAACATTAAGTCATTACTATTTGATAGTTTATAGGAAACTGTAAGTCATTTTAATTGTTGTCTTCTAGAAGAAGTCTAATAAAATAGATTAGGATCATTCACCTTATTTATTTATGGATGGAGAATGAAATATAATGCAGTAGATTGACTTTTTTGCCCAGGCTGCCACTGGCAGTTGGGGTGTTAGAATTACGTATGTTGAGCTTCTTTTGAACCTTGATATTTTCCAGTCAAGAGCATGGAAATAGAATTTAGGAGTTTGAATTATAATTAATTCTACATAGAGTAAGATTGCTTGCAGTGAAATATCAGAGTACTTAGCACTCTGCTGAGCATGAAGTAGATAACAACTTCACTTAATGAATGAATGAGCAATCTTGTCCTGTGAGTAATCATGCATCTGAGTTAAGTTTTGGTAACCAGACATGTTAACACATGAACCAATGACAAGACAATGCCTATTAAAAACATCCTGATATATCAAGCATACATTCATTATGTGAGAATTGGTAAAATGGTTTTCTAATCTATCCTATATATTAGGTGAACCTGTTTTTGATGGGTTTATTGCAACGCTGATTGGTATTCTGCTATGTTTCTTCCGAAAATGTATTCTGTCCTGAGGCAAGTAATACACTGTAATCTAGCAAATGTGCTGAAAGGGTAGATTTGGATATTGATCAGTGTATTTTTAAAGAGAATATATGCTTCCCACCATCACGACTTGTAATTTTTTTTCCCCCTTTGAAGGAATATTTAAAAGAACAGCTGTTTTCTATGAATGGTTCAGAGGAAAAGCCATTACCCATCAGACCTTTAAAGACGACCTTGAGGAGTGTGGAAGATCAGCCTTCTGCCTTTAACCCTTTCCATGTGTACAAGGCATTTAGTGAAAACATGCTAGATCAGGTATGTGGAAAATAGTAAGTTTACCTTAAACGTGTGTTTTGTTTTTTGTTTTTTGTTTTTTTTTTTACATAAATAAAAAAGGTGCTTTGTGTCTGAATACTTACTCATAAGCTTTTTTCTTTTTTTTGGCTAGGAAGCAAAAGGCCTTGTTCTTACCTATGTGGTCTACATGAATTGACTTTGAAATAGTTATTTTACCTTCTTTCTATTTGTCAAACTGATTCATATGTTTGGTCTGTATAATTTAACTTTTGACCAGGTCAGCTCGCCATGGGCAGTGGGAACATCTGTTAGGCTGTGTCTACAGAAGGCCTGAAAAACCAGGCATTTTGTAACAGTCTTCTCCCTCTCTTGTGCCCACCCCCATCCCTGATCCACACACTCAAAGAACACTTAGCAATTATTATGAATTTATCTAATTTATCAGGAAAATAATAACAGTTTATAATTAATTATAAATAAAGCCTTGAGCTCCTGTTTTAAGTGGAATGAGATAAGTTTCCCTTCTTATAACCCTAAACATATTCCTGATCTTTAAGTCAGGATACTTGGAATAAAGTCAATGTGATAAATACCACATGTTTTTAACATCAGATTATGCCACTGTTGAAGCTACCTGCTTCAGTCATTACGTGAAATAGATCAAATTTATGCCAAAGTATTTGAAGTCTAAAGTTGCTTTTGCTTTGTTTGTTCTTTTGCTGAATAAAAAGGAAAAAGCTTTTTGACAGACTATTTGAACTAACAGGGCAGAAGAGAAGGATTGCTTGACCTAGAGCTCTGATGAAAATAAGAATTAAAACAATGGCCTAATTCGGGATGCAGATAATATTTTTGCCATGCCTGTTACGACCCTAGTCTACATTCATCAATACTGTAGTAGAATAAGACCTTCAAATGCTGACAACCCGGGGCAGAATTCTCCTGCTCTATGACAGGATTGTGGTGCTCCATTAATCAGCAAGTGACAGGGCATAGTTCTTGTAGGATTTTAAACATCGGCCTGGACTCTTATTAGCACAACTATTTCATTTTAAGGAATGCAAGCATCTGTAATACTTGAAAACAAATATATTGTATAAGTTTGGGTTTATTGGCTGCTTCTCTATGTTGTACATTAGACGGCCCCAAACCATAAATAATCATTGTAGCTGTTGAATTATCCTCACTTCATTTAAATAAATGGCATGTTTTATTCTGCTCTGAATTATGAGATTATCTTTCACAGTAATTTTTCTCTTTACTTTGTTGTGAAATTACCTATTAAATGAGAAAAAAGAATGCTTTTTACATTCACAGCTCGTTCTCATTTCCACTTTAAAGCATTTTCTTAACCACAATAACGTTGATACCATACTCTAATGAAGTGTCTTGTAATTTGAGTCCTAGCACTTCTAAGTTTGTTTTTTACATCAGAGCTCTGGATGCTAAAGAAATAAAAACCATGAATGGATATATGAAAAAGTTGCCAATTATTTCACTTTTCAAAGAGTCACCCTCTCAGAGAAACTTGTTGGGCAAATGCCATTAGCACTTGGAAGAATAATGACTCAAGAAATTGATTTATATTTTTATAAATAATGACTACATCCCCAAATGGATTTATAAATTAATTGCTGTCTTATTGGAATAAAAACCTTCTTCTGTGGACATGATTGATGCTATCTGTCTAAGTCCTTGTTCTGGACCCCCCTCCTTCTTAGTTAGTCTATCACAGCTGGAGCTTTAATTTACTGATCATATTAACTCTGATTAATAACTAACAATAGCGTCTTCCCATTTATCAACAGTCAGCCATCACAAAATGGAGCTGGAATTGGTCAAACTTGCTGCCAAATTATCTGGGACTGGATAAGATGACCTTCAGTGTACTGCTCAAAAACAGGTAATGAGATTTGTGATTTGGGGGATCTGGTTGGGGGATATATATACATATATCCTTTATATATTATATGCATATATATGTGTGTGTGTGTGTGTGTGTGTGTGTGTGTGTATAGAGAGAGAGAGAGAGAGAGTGAGAGATGGAAGTAGATCAAGTATACTTTCTAAATGCTGTTTTCCCATAGTAAGCATTTACAAAAGGCAGTACAAAATTTTTTGAGATGAAATTAGTTGGTTTTAGTCTGAATTTCAAATATTTTTGAATTTGTATATACAATAGCACAACATTGTACACACCAAAAGTTACCAACTTGAATGTCATTAGAATACTATATATTTGTTTACAATAATTTAATGAATGCGTACAAAATGCCAAGCCAAATCAACCAGTCTCATCAGGGGAAACATGTAAGTAAAACTGTCATGATTGAATTTTTTGCTTTGAAGCCAGTTATTTTGGCACTTTCTTGCTAAAGCTTCAGTTGCATATTATTTTACACACGCATAAACACACACACACGCACACCCCAGGACAATCCAACAAAATGATAACGTGATTTCAGCCTGGGAACCTACACATGTAATTTATTTTGCAGAAAAGTATAAACATTTCCTTTTATTTTGGATCAATTAACATAGATTTTAAAATACTTTAAAGTCTTTGGTGAAAACTGTAAGGTGTTATCTTTAAAAATTGGATTTCTCTATCAAGTATGACATTTTCACATAAGCTACATATGTGTGCAACTTTTAAATTCAAGCATCATTTGTTTGCTTGTAGTTCAGTATGAGAATTATTTTGTATAGAATCTTTGTGATGTAGAATGTTCATATCTTTTTGATATAAATATTAAATATATATTTTTTCCTGATAGCAATGACAGAATAGTCAGATCATCCTTGACAAATCTGGGTATATATATGAAAATATCAGGAGGGAGAGATAACCAGTATTTCCCATAATTTCTTAAGTGGAGGTTTAAAAAGGGTAGCTTTATTGCCAGTGAAAGCTGGAGCTTAAATGTGTGGTCACGATGGTGTTTCTAATATTTCACCCCTGAAGGAAGCTCTCCTGCCCATCATGTACAAAGCTGAACCATCTAGCTTTCCCATCAAGGACAGCCTTCTCCCAGCAAGCTTACCACCTGGCAGGCAGTAGTTGAAAATGCACTCTGTTCATGCACAAGTCCCCTGGAGTGGCTCCTATCATCTCCCAAAGTTGCTTGGGAGATGGGAGGTGGGGTGGTAGAGGAGACACCAGGTCTTTGTTGAATCTATGGTTGTGTGATGTTTACATAATGTTAAATGTCTGTCTGGGAACAAACTAGGAAAGATAACTCAGTTTTTCCCTGCTGTCTGTAAAGTTTTGAGCCTTTGCTGACTAACTGTATTCTATCTTACTGAGTGTTTTCAGCTGTGAATTGGTGCTTCCGGTCCACTAAATGGTGCTCTGGGGGCAACACACCCTTCAAACCTTTCTGCATTTGCTATTTATAATGTTCACTTTGAAGTGAATTTGTGTTTTTAACAAAATTGCATGTTGTTATTTTTGTTTAACAACTTTAGATACACTTCAATTAGGACAATAGCTATTAAAGTCTATTTCCCTGAGATAGCATGTGCAAGAGTGAGAAAATAGAACTCCCACAAATTTAGCCAGAAGTAACAGGTCAAAACAGTTTTATTGGAAAAGGGTCATGAATCTTTAATAGAAACAGCTAGACTATCACTTTATTAAAGAACCTTGGAACCTTAAAGAATGCTGTGAAAGGCATTCTACTCCAAACTACTACATAGTGCAAGCTATGAGTATAATTGATCTACCTTAGAGGGAATTTTTATTTATTATTTATTATTATTTATTATTTATTATTTATTACTATTTATTATTATTTATTATTATTGTTATTATTTATTTTTTAAATGGTACCTTGAAGTTTTGACAACATGGCTATTTGAGAATATGCATTTGAAAGTGAGACCACAGAACACTGAGCTTTAGAATGAGAGTTATGAATTTTATCCTACATCCGTAAAGTGATACTTTTACATACTATTGTGAACTACCTATAGTAGTTCGGCTGAATATGCTGAATTCTTTTTTTTCAAACTCAGCAATTAAACTTGTTTTCTTTTTCTGTCTTTAATTGGTAGTAGGTTTATACTAATCTATGTCTGCACTTTGGTCAAGTGTATATATGGGGAGCAATTATTATCTGAGGACATAATGGTACAAAGAAGAGTGAACACAAATGCAAAAATTTGAAAAAAGTTGAGGAGCAGGGAATCCTTTATATTCACCTTCTAAATTCTTTTGTGCCTGGTCTTCAAATTTAATATCATAAGCAGACCATCCATGGACTTACTCTCTAAAGACCCCAAGCCTGGAGTGAACCAGACCTCCATCATGGCTTTGGAAGGCAAACAGTGACAAAATGGGCAAGAAGCAGGGTGTCTAAACGCCACATGAGTCACTTAGGAGATACTCAAGAGATGACCGTGTGAAGGACAGTTCAGACATAGGAAGAAAGGAGATGCGTGGCACCAGCTGTATCTGGATCTGAGACAATACTGGTTATTTGTTCCACAGGCTGGCTCTGCGATGATTCCAAAGGCAGAACCAATCTTAAAGTGACTACCTGAGAACTTGGTAGGGATGTGCCCTCTGCTCACTGTCGGGCCTCATCTCAAAGCAGTTCTCCCAATTCATGATGTTCTGAGTTCATTGTCTTCTTCCTATTGTTGGGATTCTCCAAGCTCTTTATTGTTTCAGGGTCTCTGTACTCGCAGTTCCCTCAGCTCTTCACATGGTAGCTGCCAGGTTGTCCATCTGAGGTACATGTTACCTCCTCAGAGAAGCCTTTCCTTATCTCCCACCTAAAGGTACCCTCCAGGTCACCCTAGCATTGTATTCTACTGTGCTTTCTTGAGTTATCAGTATCTGAACTCTTACTTTCTGTTGGTTTTCTCCTAATCCTGCCCCCTCCATTCCTGCCCCCCCCCCCGCCCCAGGTAGAATATAAACTCCATGAGAATAGCACCTTACCTGTTTTACTCACACTGTGTCTACAGTACCTAGAACAGCTATCAGATATCTACAATAGATTTTGAGTGATATTTGTTGAATTAGTTAACAGACAAATGAGGAATAAGAATACAGGGGAAAAGTCGGCTCCTGACAGATGAGCACAGAGTTGGCATTCTCTAAATGTGAGTTTGGATCAATAGTCATGTAGATATGAGAAGTATATTCTGGAAAATCTCAAGTAAAAAAATTATCGAGCTGCATGATCATTCTCTACATTTTCCACATTCAGCTGAAAATCTGGTTAAACTCTGTGTGTTTAAAATGCCTGTTTTTATTATTATGCGACATTTGGCTCAGATTAAAAGCATGGAACACTGGTCTTTATTTTTAATTAATTGATCCAGTTCAAGTCATAACCTGTTCAGCAACAAGGTCCGTTCTTTATTCCGCGATTCAGAAATCTTGTGACATTTGGATGGTAGGGTTTGTATTCATTAAATGATACTAAAAACACAAGTTGAAAAATTTAAGGTAGTGTTAGCTGACAGAAGTATCTAACCAAGCCTTTGTAAATTTGCGATGTTCAAGGCATTTGAAAAAAAAAATGTAGTCGCTGAGACCTCAGAGAGAGATCCCGAATATATATTAATGATAGATGTTTTTCAATTTAAAAAATTTGCCATTGCGGGGGAAAAAAGGCTCCTCTGAGGTTCAGAAAATCAACATATATATCAGTTCTACGCCTTTACCTCTAATGCTATGTAAGAGTAAGTACAGTGATTGTACATTGATCTTTTGAATCCGTTTCTTACTATTAGTTCCTCGCTTTCTTTCTCACTCACTTTAAAATAAATCCAGACTAGCGAATGAGACGGTGATTGCATTTACAGGAGAGTTCACCAGGAGGGACACTGTATATTCCTTCATTCATGGCGAATCTCCAGATTGCCATTTTGATATTGTTTTCTTTGTCACTGGAACAAATTTATGTAGCTTTACCTTATTTATTCCAGACTAATTCCCAAGAATTGTGGCATTGAAAATAATCTGTGAATACAGAGGAATGCTATGCTATTTTAACCATCTAAATATACTGCATATGAGTTTGGCTTCGAGTTGAGCAAACACAATTAAATAGGACGGCAGGAACAGCAGAAGGGGTGGTGGCAGCAGATTTCTGGCTATCACTTTGGGGCCTTTCCAGGTGGACAATAACCATACATCTGAGAGGAAACAGAGATTAGAAAACATGTTTTAGAAGAGCTGTTGATTTGTGGAGTTGATTGTTTGCTTTTAATAATAATAATTATTAAAGTACCTTTCTGCTATATCAGATGATAATGTGTGTGCCCTGTGGTGTGCAGAGAGTAGAAAATATCGTCTGTGGCCTTTAACTGCGCACACTGCACTCTGCAATGTCCGTCCTCGGGCAGTGCAGCCATTAGCACAATGTTTATGGTTGCTCACAGCAGTAAATTCCTGATGCAGCAGCAGGCTGCCTGGTGATGGAGAGATGGGTTTAAAAAAGGGGGAAGCTGATTTTAGAAATAACACACCTCTGAGCCATTACATACATTACATATGCCGTGGCATGCAAATCTGGGTATTTTTCATGTTCTCGCTCTCTCTATAAAAAACCCTTTTCTTTCCACCTCCCCCAAAGGGAAGGCCTCAGACTCAGTGACTCTCTACCCATCACCAGTATGTGCTCAAGTAGGAGCAGGCTTCCCGCCCATCCTTAACTCCCAAAGCAGCACATCTAAAGTGTATTTAGGATGTAAGAATTTAACACTGTGACCCTCAAGATTTTCAGGAGTTAGGGCCTCTGTGCATGGACCAAACAAACTGGTACCTGTATATTGTTTTCTGTTTGGTAACTTCTATATACCGTCTTTTGTAGTGTGTAAAGTACTTTGCCACATCTCCTCTGACCCTCACAACAACTACGTAATAAGAGACAGGTACCAGTGAGGTTGCAAAACATTGAATCACGCTCCTAAGGTCACAGGTAATAAATGGCATCTGGAACTCAAAACGAAGTCTTCTGAGACTGTATCTGGTGCTTTATCGACTACACCGTATTCCTGATCAAGTTTCTTTTTTCCAGCTTCATTGAGATACGCTTGATACATAACATTGTAGAAGTTTAAGGTGTACCATGTGTTGATTTGATACACTTATGTATTGTGAAACGATTACCACCGTAGTGCTAATGAACCCCTCCATCAATCACATAATTGCCATATCCTTTTTGTGGAAGGAACATTTAAGATCTACTTGCTAAGCAACTTCCAAGTGTATAATATGGTCACAACTATAATCTCTATGCCATTCTCTAGGTCTTCATCTTATAACTGGAAGTTTGTACCCTTTGGTCATTTTTTTTTTTAATTAGCTATGTATTCACTGTAAATCTACTGATGATAATGAAGACAGCAAACCTGGAGGTCAATTGCCACCTGGCTGGCATAACTTAAGTGAATTGCATACACGTATTTAACTGTAAATCCTTACAATAACCTTATAAATAACCTTATAAGGTTATATATTATTATAGTTTTCTTGACAAGGAAACTAAGGCACATAGGCACAGAGGTCTAAGTGATGGTGCCTGGATTCCCGTTCATGTCCACGTTCTTGACCACTTTTCTCTGAAGTTGAGGGACAGGATAATCCAAAAAAGTGAAGGCCAGGTTAAAGACTATGGCTAGAGGCTGAGGAAGAGAGTATACATCACACATATAAAAGACATTCATGGGGCACCTGGGGTGATTCAGTTGGTTAAGCATCCAACTATTGGATTTCAGCTCAGGTCATTATCTCAGGGTCATGGGATCAAGCCCTGTCAGGCTTCCCGCTGAGTGTGGAGGCTGCTTGAGATTCTCTCTCTCTCTCTCTCTCTCTCTCTCTCTTTCTCTCTCTCTCTCTCTTTCTCTCTCTCTCTCTCTCTCTCTCTCTTTCTCTCTCTCTCTCTCTCTCTATCTCTGTGTGTGTGTGTGTGTGTGTGTGTATCTTTCTGCTCCTCTCCCAGAAAGAAAGAAAGAAAGAAAGAAAGAAAGAAAGAAAGAAACATTCCCAAGGAAGCTTGAGGGCTCAGTTTACTCTATTCCTAATTTGCATAAAAGTTAGGTACCATACATTCTCTTTGAAGATGGTGTGGCCCAGATATCCTTGAGGTGGAGAGGAGCCAAGCTTACCCTTTCTTCAGAGTCAGTGTGTCAGATTAAATCCTGCAAGTAGATAGGATTAGAGATGCAGGAAGTTTTCTGGAAGAGCTACATATGAAGGGTACAGAGGAAGAGGGTGGGTAGGCAAATAAACCTTCAGACCAAGTTGCTGATCTGTTAGCTGTGAAAGGAGAGAGGGGAGGAGGGTGGGGTAGAAAGAGTCACGGGTAGAGGGTAGTTATAAGGTTTCAACAAGGCCCATGTGACTCCACGAGCTAAGGTCCACACACTAGAAGAGTCTCATGTCCTGCAGGCGTGGGCTGGCATTAGTACCTCCATTGTGCTCAGACATTGGCTAAAGTCCACATGGAAGCATGTCCTGAGCACAGGGGAGATGTTGAGCAATGACAACGAGGGCCACTCATCCCCATGATGACTGTAGGCATGTAAGTGGTGCATTTCTCCATTGCCACCATTGTGGGGTGCAAACAGTGGTTCTCTCCTACGTGAGAGAGTGTATGTGTATGTATTGTATAAATTAATAGGAATGTGATTTAAATGAAGGTCTGCATTAATTCAGTGAAGCAGAAAACAGGCTACCTAAATAAATAGGTTAAATGCTATTGACAGAAACGCAGAATTGGCAACATTTTGATGAAAGGAAGGTATAATAATTTTCTCAAAAGCAGCCATGGGAGAATTTTTCACTTGTCAAGTTGAACCAAAATTCACTTTGTAATGAATTTGTGCCTACCTAATTATGCATTCACATACTGGCACTTTGGGGTTCTTGCAATATATCAAAAGCTATTAAAAACTTGCTTGTATGAAGTACATTCTTTTTTTCAATAACTCTTCTTTAAGTCTTTCCCCTGTCAAATTCTTTTCAGAACCCAAACCCTCTGTGATGTTTTTCTGCAAAAAGTTTCAACATGGGTGCATCCACGAGTAGTTGTCATAGACCCATTGACTCATTTTGGTTGACGATGAAAGGGCCATTGACTGCTTTTTCGGCTTATTGGTCACCATAGGATGTCTCTGTTTATGTTGCTACATCAGCGTAAAGACAGGAAATTATCTCTGAAGATATTTTCATTATGACATAATTATGAGAGAGATTTAAATGTTTGCTAAATATAGTGAAATAGTGTAACAAATGTGAACAATAATGTTCACTTTCTTAGCATTTCTGATATTATTATTTCAGTACTTTTCTGTTGTGTTGTGTGTGAAACTAGTTAGGATGTCTATAGTGCTTTCTTAAGTTGTCAATGAGACTCTCACCTTTATGTACCCTGAGGGGCAGCCTTAAATCTGATTTTTTTCCCCCAAAATAGGAGCTCTGGTGAAAAAAATTTTAAATGAAGATGTTTTTGTATCCAGAATATGTGTATTAATATAACTGTGAAATTTGTTTTGTAATCAACTATAAGCAATACATACACGTGTATTATTTCAAATGGTACAGGAAGATATGAAAGAGAAAGTTCCCCACCCCAGCTCCTCAGTCACAGAAATCCCACTCACTTGTAACCATTTGAGCCATTTCTTTTTTTATTTATTTGAGTTGACACATCTAAGGGATATGCTACACCAGTAATTGTTAAAACTTTATCAACTTAATATGATTGATTCCTTGCAATGAAAGATATAGAATTTGAACTACCATCTCCTGTCCCCTCCTCTTCAAGCGCTACTAATAAAATTTCATTTTAGCTCTTCCACTGGCCACTTTGATGTCATATGGTACAACCTCCATTTTTAAATTGATTTGTATTGTTTATATTATGTACTTTTATTTTACATAAAATAAAATTCATGAGTGGCGTATATAGTTCTGAGTTGAAACATGCATGAAATTGTTCAACAATCATGACTAGCAAAATCACTTAGGGGCACCTGGGTGGCTTAATCGGTTAAGTAACCGACTTTGGCTCAGGTCATGATCTCATAGTCGGTGAGTTCGAGCCTGCTTTGGATTCTGTATCTCCCTCTCTCTCTGCCCCTCCCCTGCTTGCACTCTATCTCTCTCAAAAATAAATAAACATTAATTTTTAAAAAGAAATCATTTAAAAAGGTTCTCTTGCACTGACCCTCTGTAGTCAATTTCTTCCCTGTCTCAATCCCTGGCAATCACTGATCTGTTCCCTGTGTGGTTTTCTTCTTTCAGGAAGGTATAGTAATAGAATTATATACTATGTTGCTTTTTCAATCTGTCTTTTTTTACTCAGCGTGATGCATTTGAAATTCTTCCAATTGTTCTTCTTACTATAGAATAGTAGTAGTCCATTGTATGAATGTTCCATTCAATGGTTTGTTGATCCATTTACCTGTTAAGGGACATTTGGATTGTTCACAGTATTGGTGATTGTGGGTAGTCTTTATAACCATTTGTGTGCAGGTTTTTACATGAACATAGGCTTTTATTTCATGTGGATAATACCTAGAAGTGGGAATGCTGGATTGTCTAGTACATTTATGTTTAACTTTATAAAGAAATTGTAGGGGCGCCTGGGTGGCGCAGTCGGTTAAGCGTCCGACTTCAGCCAGGTCACGATCTCGCGGTCCGTGAGTTGGAGCCCCGCGTCAGGCTCTGGGCTGATGGCTCGGAGCCTGGAGCCTGTTTCCGATTCTGTGTCTCCCTCTCTCTCTGCCCCTCCCCCGTTCATGCTCTGTCTCTCTCTGTCCCAAAAATAAATTAAAAACGTTGAAAAAAAAAAAAAAAAAAAGAAATTGTATCTGCCTATATTTTACACTGCCTATGAGAAATTTGATGCCAAAAGGACTCTTTCCCCCCTTTTTGTCTCCCTGGATGCTTTTTTTTTAAGCCATACCCCCCACCTCCCAAATGACATCGTGTCTATCTTTGTGTGAGTCCATGATTTCTCTTGGCATTGAGTAGGCCCCTTCAGTATTGTGATTTTCTTTAGATTTTTCCCCCCTGTTAATGATTATTCCCTCCGCCCCCATCCCCAGTTACATCTATATCCCTTTCTGGGTTTCCTTTTAAGACAGTTGTTCTGATTTATTCTTTCCTCAGATACTGCTAAAGGCCTCCTAGCCTTGGTCCTCCCATTCTCAAACACTCTATATCCTTCCCTAACCTCTTTTCAGCAATGAACTCCTTCACTTCTGTGGCTTTGAATGGTTATCCTGGTTTCAAAATCAAATGCCTTCAGGCCTGGGCAAATAATATAAATATGTGAAGGCAAGACCTAATACAATGGGATGGAGGTGAGTGCATACCTAGGTAAAAACATCCAAATTTTATTTTATTTTTAAAATTTTAAGCTAAAAAGTGTGAATCCCAGAATGGATTAGGCCCAGCAATGTAAACCTATAAATCTATGCCACAGAGTCATCTGTAGCTCCGGTTGTAAAATTGTTCAATGAGATTCTAGGTCACATACACTTACATTTTCACTGCAATAATATTTTAATGTAATAACTCTCATTTCATATAGAAATCCTCACATCATAATTACCTTCATCTGAAACTGCCTCCTCTTTAGAGTTGTGTGATTTCCACTCATGGCACTAACATTTTTCCAGCCCCAGCCTAGAAATCTTGAATGACTTTACGAAGTTTCCATCTCCCTTCATCTGTATTCTGTTAGACACAGAGCTTTCCCTCTGAACATTTCTCACACCGTTACTTTCTGTCCCCCAGCACTGCCACTCTTGAAATCCAGTGCCCCATCCACTGGTGGCTAGATCCCCTGCTTACTCTCTCCTTGACTTCCAGTCCATTGATCTCTGCTGGATTAATGTGTTTTTCTCTTTAAGTTTTTCTATTATTATAAAAACCAATTGAAAATAGCATTCACATTTTTGGAACACAGAAATAATGTTTATAATTTAATGCCACCACCTTGATTCAGCTCTTCTTTTCTCCTAGTGACCTTTATATGTACATAACAAAGACATCCTTTTGCACCTCACAAGAGGGGATCTATACTTATCATTGTAGGTTCTACATTTTCACCAAACTTTTTTTTTTTTGCCATTCATCGATGCAAAGACATAATTTTTATTCTGAATAACTTAGCATTATGCCAAATTACCACAGCACAATTTAGCTAGCCATTCCAGATTCTTGGGTTGGTTTGTTTTTCTATGTTACACTGCCATGTATATATACATGAGTTACTGATGCTGATAGAATAAAGGTGGTAAACAAAAGGACACAGGCAAACTTGTATTACGAATTACCAAATATTCAAAGAGATAAAAGCTAGAATGAGGGCGCCTGGGTGGCGCAGTCGGTTAAGCGTCCGACTTCAGCCAGGTCACGATCTCACGGTCCGTGAGTTCGAGCCCCGCGTCAGGCTCTGGGCTGATGGCTCGGAGCCTGGAGCCTGTTTCCGATTCTGTGTCTCCCTCTCTCTCTGCCCCTCCCCCGTTCATGCTCTGTCTCTCTCTGTCTCAAAAATAAATAAAAAACGTTGAAAAAAAAAAAAAAAAGCTAGAATGAAATATACAGAAATATATTCCACTGCGAAGTTTACAGTGGCTCCACATCGCCTACGCACCAAAACCAAACTCCTTAGCCCCAATTTCAAAGCCTCCTTCATCTGGTCTTTCCATTCACAAGTCCCTTTTTTATAACAGACCCACAACTCAGCATACTCCAGAGTATGGCAACCTGTGGTTCAAATCTTTGTCTACCACTTGATTTTAATTTCCTTTTTCTTGACTGCATGCAGCACCTTTCTTATTGAATGGGCAGTTCAGAGCAATTAATCCCAGCAACTTTTTAGCACAAAGCCTGGAGCACAGGTTATGCTCTATAAAATTATAATTATTTTTAGTTATTATTTCGTCCTCTTCTTTGCACAGGCCAGAGTAAGGTGTAAGGATAAACATATGGCCAGGGATAAAATAGTAAGGCACAACCCAAGCATCCTGATAATTGCAAAATGAGAGAAGGGAGGACTGAGGAGAAAAAGCAGAAATGAGAAAAGAGATGTTTAGAGAACTTTTTATTAGGTGTTGGCTGTGTGATGCATGGTCTGGGTTCAAGACAGAATAGAAGCTCAGGAAGCTGATGCTGGTCATTCGTGAGTCTAAGGCAGAACAGGTGTGACCAGAAAGGGCCAATATTTAACAACTAATCAATGAACACACAAAATATGTGTACCAGATCTTGTTTTCAGCTGTGGATTTTTAGTTATTCAGAAATCAGGATCTAGAGATGGGGTCCAAGTTGAGGGCTCCGGCATCCATGGCAAAACTTGGTCTGGACATCTGTTCTCAGAGACAGAGACCCTTCACCATTGCCTGACCAGGACTCAACTTCGCCTCAGGTCATTGGTAGACTAGAGGCTCCAGAGGAGAAGATTGATAGAGCTGGAATATGAGAATGACTGTTGCGAACTTGAGCATTTCCTGGTATCTGTGTCAGTGATGCCTAGGTTTGCCTGGGTTTGTCTCCTTTGCTCCCTTGGCTCATCTTCCAAGTCTGTCCTTGACCCGCTTGGGTCCACCATCAAGCCCGTCTCCAGATACAGAGATCTCAAAAATCCCCCATTTTCCAAATTCTCAGGGCATTTATGGACAGTTATACATGTTAATGTTCAGCATATGCTACTCTCTAATGTTCACTAGTTTTTGGTTGTCACCTCAGATAGATAGCCAGCACCAGGGAAGCAAGCCACTAGGGCTCTCTTCTCCCTTGACACTTACACCATAAAGCACAATGTTCAGGCATGCCACTGTGCTGTTCCTTCTTTTTGGCTGCTGGTCTCAATTTACTGTTCTGGAATGACTTTCATTTGCTTTTAGGCCTTTCTGAGGTAGGGAGAGGATCACCAACAGAAAGAGGCTTTGTTAATTCATTTATTTAAAACCTTTATGAAACTATTTTAAATTACATGTATGCTCAGGAGAAGTGAAATAATATGGGCATTGTGGAAAGTAAAAGTCACTAATCTCTTGCTCTGCCTCACCATGTACCTTATAATTCCACCCACCTGAGGTAACAAATCTGTCCTTGTCTCTCATTTAAATCTTAAAATACCCTTCGAGCATTCAGTCATCATTCTGAATAGAATTTTGGAAGAAAAAATATCAGGATGAATGTTGTGACTCAGAAAAATAGAAGGCAAAAAGGGAATATTTTAGTTTTCTATAAAATGAAAAGTTTTAAAGCTACAAAGAGTAGCTTTTAGTGATTTAGTGATTGACCCGGAATGGGAGCTTGTGATTCTCTTCTTGTCAAATAATTGTTAACTCCAAGTTAATCAATTAAAACCTATAAAAAGAGTCCTAAGATGAGAGAATTGGTCTCTCTTTGGAAAGGAGTCAGTAACCTGATGTAAGTTTTTGTTGTTTACCTGTGTCACTTGCCCAGTAAGCTCTTTTCATCAGGATTATGTCTTTGCTGCATTTGTGCATCTGACTTAGCCCAAAGCCAGTGATGAACATCTACTTGTCCATTTCAACAGTCAGCTCTCTAAAGGACTTAAAGATAGTCAGGACTCTCTGCAAACAGGTAACTTTGTATAAAGGACAACCCAGACTCCTGTTACTTTATTATATAGAGAATACTACATTTACCAGCATATGAAAGCCAGGTATTATGTAACCCACAGAATACACTGTGTTGATTATAAGAATACTTCTATCCCATTATTCAGTCCAGCAAGACTTTGAGTAAATAGATGGATCTGTGACTGTTTGTTCATTCATCCATCCATCAAACATTCTAGGCACGGCAGATAAAGAAATGAGCCAGACACAGCCCCTGCTGTCAAGGAATTCAGAATCCAGTCGAGAAGACAGACTGAAAAATCAGTGGCTATAGCTATACTAGAGGTTCATGCAAGTTACCATAGACATACAGTGGAAGATTGCAGATCTGACGTGAATGCCGGACCAGTCGGGAAATATGCCCAGGACGTGGTGACACTTAAGCTGAACATGAGTCAGCCAGGTAGCCAACGTGAGAGGCAATCTAGACAAAGGGTTTGAGGTAGATGGTAACACACCATGAGAGAGAGAGTATGCTGCTTCCAGGTTATTTTGGCTAGAGTAATGGTCTCTTCACTGCATTTTTCATTGGCAAATCTGCTCTGTCCACAACATACAGGCACGATGAATGGGGAGCTGCTTAGGACAAAGTCAGATGTTGAACTGAGTGAGGGGTGGTATGGGGAGAAGGGGGCAACTGTCCTATTTAGGCTTATACGTGGAGAATATTAACAGCTACAGATTCTTCCTTTTGAATCCTTGGCCTCATCTGACCCTGAAGGTTTCCAGGCATGTGTAAGCAATTGCAGAGCCTGTGTAATTCATAGATCAAATGGCCTTGTAGTCTGTCACTAAAATTCTATTTGCTTTATATTTATACGGCTTGGATGAGATGTACCTTTGTGAGGGGCACTCTTGGTACATGATTGATGGCTCTTCAGACAAGATGTGCTAGTTTAATACTGGCCTTGGTCAAGTAGGAGAGGGGCACCTGATTTGTCTTGCTCTTAATCTCTCAGTGTACTTGCAACTTGTACTGAGGCTGCACGTTCTGTTCTTTGGTGCTTCAGTTTTTCCGTGGATGGTAGAATTTCAGTGGTGGAAACAAACGCCCAAGAGAGGTAGTGACGCTTCCAAGTCAGCACGTTCATGTTTGTTGCTGTGAACTGGCTGGTCTGACATGGCCTCAACTGTATTTCTAGATCCCAGAGGGTTTCTGGGGAAGAAATTAAGTGGAATTGTTTCTCGATTAATTGCTGATTTTTCTCATTTAGCAAATCATCTAACAAATTTTAGGATTGAAATTTGATTTCAGCAAAAGTACGTGCACGTCAGCTATAGATGTTTGTTCATAACAACTCTGTGAATGTGGATTATATGTGTGATTTTAATGCATTCGTTTGAAATAATGTTATTTTTCACAAAGTAAAAACATTCGTAATTTTGCTACAAGGGAGAATATTTGCTTCCTCTCACACATTTTATTTAATAATTTTACTTCTTTAAAAGCAAAACAGCACACAATTTGAAAATGAAATTTCCCCAAAGTGTTCAGTTTGCTAATATGTTTTTCATTTTCTTCATTATGCTATAGTGGAATGTTGCCATACTTTGAAATGTGCAACTTATCTCCCTGGAGGCAGCAGATGGTGTGACTAGTGTGTCTTTTGGTACAGGATTTATCATGAGAGATGGCATCTAGCACTGGGTTAGAGGGGGGCCCTGTCCTCAAAGAGCATTGACTCCCGCCCGATTACCTCATTACAACATTTATGTTAATTATTATTTTTAAATATGAAAAACCTACAAAAATGGAAAGGTTTTTGGCACTTTTTAAAAGCTTCCTTTTTCTTAGTCTGTATAAGAAAATGCTTTATGTAAGAACTATTTGAGTTATTTCAATTGTATTTGCAAGTGTTTTGTCATTGCCCCGCTGCTAGAGGACCAGCTGATCCCTTGGGAAGGACATGATTTTATTGGTATTTCCACTTTATTTGTGATCTGGTCTGTAGCTTTGAAAGTCTGACAATTTCATTTCCTATAAGGAATATTGACTCACACTAACCAAGCTCACAAGAGTCTTTTGCAAAATCCAGAGCTCCATTTTGATTACGTACAGTGAAAAATACAGCTTCAAGCAGACCTCTAGGTGAATTGACATCAGAACCTAGGTCACAACGAAGCAGTTTGTTTGGGGAGTAGAAGTAGGCCATCCCTCCATGAAGCTGTGCCTGCCATTAGGACTTAGTCACATGTTGTGAGTCATGGTGTCCTTCCGGAACTGTGCTAACAGTTTTTTATTCTTTCTGGACATTTTTAGTCTCCTGCTGATTACTCTGTTACATCATCTCTTTAAAAAGAACAGTGTAGAGGAAGAAAGACTTCCCCTCTACCCTCCTTGGTTTGACTGTTGGGTCTATGAAATAAACTGACAACAGGCAGGTTAACGGTAGAAAAGATATACAAATTTATTAATTTTTAACATATGCCATGGGGGTGTTATGGGAGAAAATGTGAATACCTAAAAAAATGGTGAGATTTGAGACCTTATATGCCATCTTAATAGGGGAAGGGGAGAGGGAATTTAGGCCACTTAGGAAAGAAGAGTGGGCCCTTAGAAGAATAGATAGTAGGGGTGATAGTTGGTGACAAAGTTTGTCTAGGGATAGTGCCAACTTCTAGTCTCTTCTGTGACAAAAATCAATCTTCCCTCATTGATGAAACTCCCCTGGAGGGGACAACTGAATTTCTTTTGGAGGAAGTGTTTTAGGCAGATAAGAGTTGTTCAGGGAAAGCCCCTCCCTGCATCTGCTGTTTTTCCAGTGTCTTCAGGTCAAAGTAGTCCGTATACCAAAGTGTCATATTTTGGGGTGGTGACTCCTGAAGTCCTGTAACAGCTAATACGCACTTAACTCCCAAAGAAAAATAGCTTTATCCTGAGTGCAAACTCCAGGAGAGTATTTTGTTTGTTTGTTTGTTTGTTTGTTTGTTTTCTCCCTCTTGTGCTGTAATCAGTTAGCAATGTCTGCCACAGATAGGAGAGGAGAATGATAGTTTCAGTAATGTAAGTTTGGTCGCCTTGGCTTAAATCCCACCTTTAGTATATAGAATCAAATAAGTACTCTGATTAACATTTAAGAACAACATTCTGTACTCTTGGAGATCATTTGAGAAAATCCTTTTAAAGCTAGAAGAAGTCTTAATTTTCTCCTTTTATAGATCAGAATGCATTTGTCTTGAAGGACTTAATGACTTCCTAGGGCTGGCTGAACAATGACTCAATCCCAAAGTTTCTGACTAATGGTCTAAGCATATTTTCTTACAAACTGTAATAGGTCTAAGAATCCTAAAGATTGATGATTTCATTTTCCAATTTAATTTGAGAAATATCTTTTCCCTTTTAGGATTAAATTTTTTATCCTTTTAGGTCAACAATATAAACATGAGGATTACTACACAGAACAGTAGTACTTAATCTTGGGTACACATTAGAATTATTTGGGAAGTGTTAAAACACACACACACACACACACACACACACACACACACACTGTGCAGGCCTCCAGCAGACAAATTAAATAAGAATCTCTGGGGCGGGGAACAGTTACTTATACTTTAAAAAAGTTTTCCACATGATACCACTTTGCAGCCAGGATTGAAATAGTTGATAAAACAATTTGAAAATTTTTTGAAGTGATCACTTTGAAATGGTTAAAAAGTCATTGTTGGCATTAAATTGTTGAAGGAATCAGTATGTTTATTAGCCAAAATCAATCCTTCCATATAAAAATCACAGAGTTAGAAATTCAGATAAGTAGAGTACTAAATATTTTTCATTCCATAATTCCGAATACAGGCATCAAATAGGAAACAGGAAAAATAGCGATAGCTGTGATCATAATGATGAATTATTCTCAGATTATTCCACGGTAAAATAAAGGAAACTATTTCTTTTCACATTTTGGGTAAAGTGCATAGTAATAGTATTCACTCTTTAGTTTCAATTTCAATTTCAGATGAATGGAAACATGGCGGTAGGGGATCTGAATAAATGCTCTAGGAAATCATGCAGGTGTGCTCTTCCAAACGAGAGGACTATTCACTGATAATGTGTACAGTGATATAAAAATTTTGTGTATATCATGCATCAGAGATTAGTAATTGCTAGAACAGAGGCTTTTGGTCCTTCACTGCTCAATTATTGTAGTGCTACTGAGAGTGTTGTGATTCCATCTGCCATTTAAAGATAGCTAAACCATGCACGGTGTATGTAGCTACTAGAAGGGAATGCTGGTCCAAAATCTAAAACAAAGAACAACAGTATTTACCTTTAAAATGAATTTTAGTATTTATTTAAGTATTCCTCATGTTTTGAGCCTTCAGAGTGCCTCAAAAGAAGAAGCTATGGTATTAAACCGTGAAGGGAATAAGTTTCCTAGCTTAACATATTTCCTTACTGCTTTCCTCCCTACTTTGCCCTTTAGTACGTTGTGTATACAGTAGACCTCAGGTTATCTGCTCTTTGAGTTCTGTCATTTTTCTCTCTCACTTGCCTCTGCTCTCTCTCTCTCTCTCTCTCTCTCTCTCTCTCTCCACAACTCCTTCCTCTTCCCCCCTTCCCCCTTTCTTCTCTAGCTCACACTTTGTTTTTTTGTTAATTTTTTAACATTTATTTTTGAGAGAAAGAGACCGAGCATGAAGGAGAAAGGGACCGAGAGACAGGGAGACACAGAATTGGAAGCAGGCTCCAAGTTCTGAGCCGTTAGCTCAGAGCCTGATGCAGGGCTCGAACTCACAAACAGTGAGATCATGACCTGAGCTGAAGTCGGATACTCAACCGACTGAGCTACCCAGGTGCCCCTCACACTTTGTTTTAAGATAGGGAAAGACTTTAAATGGCTTTTCAGTCTCCAGAGCAAGACTGGAGAGAAAGCATTTGCAGTGCTATCTTGCACTCAAGAAAAAGTTGGAAGAATATTACACACACTTAAAGTGGACCAACTAATGTTGAAGAACTTGAAACAAGACTTTAAACAATTAGATTAATCATTTATAGATAATCAGAGTTAAATGGCTGGCTGGTCATGAACTAGAACCTTCCCTGGTCTGATGAAAATACATATTGTATAGCCTAAGAGCTGCCATTGTAGAAAGCCCTCTTATAGCCCAGAGAATTTAGAGTTATCACTCTAAAAGTTGACACTGAAACATGTCATTGAGGACAGCTTTTTTTGTGTTACTCTTTGGATTGGCAGGTTATGACAAAACTACATTCATGTTACTTGAATACATCTTTTGTCTAGTTTTACATGCTTTTTGACTTGTCTAGAAAATGACATATTGCGGTTTTCATTAGCTTTAACCAGGTGTGATTTTCTTATGGAAGATACCCCAGCAGGACTGCAGTTTAAGGCGAATAAACCAGTGAAGCTCAGAAAGGCCATAGCCCTCCTTCAGATGGTAGCAATGAGCTGAGAGACTCATTAATCAACTACAGAGTCACAGGTGTGATGGCTTGCCTACAAACTGCCAACAGACTGTGAAAGTCACATCAGACAGGCTAAATTGTCAAACTAGACCCATCCACAAACATTTTAACAGAGCAAAATTCCAACTCTTTTGTCTTTAACATGTGATTTTGAACCGGTAAATTTCCTCCAAACCTTCTGTAAGCTTATTTTATATAATAAAATTCAAATTTATTGAAAAACAATCAGATTTGGCATTTTTTCTTTGCTAAAAATTTGTATCAGTGTCTTTTTTTCTTATTTTTCTTAATGCTTCTTTCCTCTCCTTTATCTTAAAAGCCTATTCTTACACTACATGAAAGGATGGAGAATGGAATTTGCCTGTGTCAAAGCTTTATCAGTAGTGAAAATCCACTTTGTTGCATGTGCATATGCTTGAGCTATGCCTCTCGGAAGGGTTTCATTCATGAGGAGATGTCTGTAGATGTTTTTTAATGGAAGGACTATGGAGAGTAGTTTTTTTAACTAGAAGAAATTCTCTACGCCAAGTTAACAGCTCAAATTTTTGCTTTTTTTGATCTCCAAGGAATCATAATTTTTACTTTGTTTTAGTTTATTTCTTAAAAATTGGCACATCACAAAAGAAGTCAAGTTAAACTTTAAGTTTGATGTGTGATTTTGTCAAGAGTTTTACAACAACATGACAGTAATTTTAAAAATGAATATATAGTTTATATTTTGGGAGGATTTCAGTGAACTCCAGTAAAATATATGTGATGGCCTTAAGTCTGATGTTCCTAGATCTATTCTGTAACTCCTTCAGTAACTTGTATTTTTTATTTTTTGTACAAATGGAACTTACCCATAACTCAGAGATTCATATTTTCTTTTTTCTTCAGTGCAATTTCACACTATCGACTGGAAAGTGTTGAATTGTACATTGGTGCTCATTGAGCAGAGGAAATAGAATTAAGTTTGGTGTCAACAGAAGTTGTGTGGGTTCTCTAGAAACTTGCCCCTCAAAGCTTGTCCCATGAATAGCAGCATTAGAAATACAGAAACTTGGGTCCTACCCAAGACTCACTGAATGAAACTGTGCATTCTTATAAGATACTAAAGTGGTTCATATGCTTAATGAAAGCTGGAGAAGCATTAGGCTAAGGGAAATTAGGTAGTTCTTTGCTCTTACCAGTTTTTACCTGTCATTTAAGTATTATCCTATTAAATACCATTATAAATGAGAGTTCTCATATAAAAAACATAACCAAACTCTATTTAATTTTCTGGATGCTATAAGCAGTATTAAATACAATGAATGTTAACTTGAGAATAGAACTAAAACACCCCAATAATATTGTTCAGGGTGGCATTTGATCTTTTAAATATAGCTAAGTGAACATTAAATATACAAAGGCCAATGATACTCTGCCAAAACATCTATGTACTCAGTCTGGATATCTTATTCTAGTGTAGGAAAAAGCATTTACAAAAAAGTGTGAGACATCTTTGTGTATAAAAAACTTATCAACCATATTTTCATTCACTGTAAGGCAATTCAATTATGAAGTTCTAAAGTTCTTTCATGGCCTTGTTTTATCTTTTTTTAATGTTTTAAAATTTAAAACGGCGGAAATATTCTTTAAAATAGCAGAATTCTTACAGTGTCCCTTATGAAGTTTTTTACCCGAATTAAATGCTTTCCTCCATCACCAATTCTGATTAAACAAAGGCTGAATGAAGTATGTTATTTTTCACCTTTTGAATTGTTTCTTTGTCCCTTGGAAAAATATGAACATTTACACTACATAGACTGGAATGTCAAGAAGGAGATAGAAGTCACAATTTGTACTTAGGGAGTCATACTCTAATTCACATTCCTTGTCAATCTCTGTTCTGCCAAAATAGTAGTAGATTATATATAAAAAATTGCTAATAAAATACTATGTTTACTATTCTGTGTTGACCTTAAGTTGATACTAAAGAGTTACTTTTTAAATTTTATTAAAAAAATTTTTTTAATGTTTGTTTTTGACAGAGAGAGAGAGACCGAGCATGAGCGGGGAAGGGGCAGAGAGAGAGTGAGACACAGAATCTGAAGCAGGCTCCAGGCTCTGAGCTGTCAGCACAGAGCCTGATGCGGGGCTCAAACTTACAGACCACGAGATCATGACCTAAGCCGAAGTCGGACACTCAGCCGACTGAGCCACCCAGGCGCCCCTTGAATTTTATTTTTTTAGGGCCTTTTTTTTTTTTTTTTTTAGGGAGAGAGCAAGCATGAGTGGGGGAGGGGCAGAGAGAGGAAAAGAGAGAATCCCAAGCAGGCTCTGACAAGGGGCTCCATCTCACAAGTTGTGAGATCATGAGCTGACCTGAAACCAAGAGTTGGACACTCAATCAACTGAGCCACCCAGGCACCTTGATACTAAAGAGCTACTTTAAAGGAGTTTGGCAGGGGAGCAAGGAGTGAATTTTTACAACTAGAAATTAAGAAGTTAATTTGTGTTACTACCAGTTTGTAGTTAATTTCATAGTTTCCACAATGAAATTGAACAAACTTTTATATTTCTACAATTTGTATATACCCAAGATTCTTTTGGTAATTCTTGGTTAAAGAGACACCAAGCTGATTTATTCTAGGGGTAAATATTTTCACAGAGGAAGCCCTCAGTAACCACTTATTTTAACTTGAAAATATTTGAAGGATTGATAGGAATGTAACAGAATGAAAGAATGAGAATTAATGGAAGTACTAAAAATTGAGTCTCACCTGCAATCCTTATTTAATTGAATCAGTGTGGAGAATAGGAAATGATATTATGTGATATTGTGTGATATTCTGTGTAGTATATAATAATACAATGATAAAGGTTAAATTTTCAATTAAAAGATATATGTACTTGAAATTTCCATTTACATATGGTATTCTATGCTCATGTTAGCCTCAAAACATTTGTTTTGAGTATCATCTTGAATTTTCCCCATTCTCTCACCCCATTTTGCTTTCTGTGTATGTCACTTCATAACTTTTTGCAACTGTCCTCTTGCTGGCAAATACTAGAAGAGCTGTCACATCAGAGTGTCATCATAGGTGGAATATATAACTGACTTAACTTCATTTTAATGGAAATATGTATAAAAAGATATGGTCACTGGGATCATTGAAAAGTATGTCTTGAAGTAAGCCTCATGAGTATTTTTTTTATCTACATTTTTAGTAGCTAATATTTTTCCATTTTTATTTTTTTTAAATTTTTTTTAACGTTTATTTATTTTTGAGACAGAGAGAGATGGAGCATGAACGGGGGAGGGTCAGAGAGAGGGAGACACAGAATCTGAAACAGGCTCCAGGCTCTGAGCTGTCAGCCCAGAGCCCGACGCGGGGCTCGAACTCACGTACCGCAAGATCATGACCTGAGCCGAAGTCGGCCGCTTAACCGACCGAGCCACCCAGGCGCCCCATTTCCATTTTTTTTAACTTAGAAATTATATAACCCCCTTAAATAATATAGAAATGTTCCCTTGTCATAATAAAAACTCAGAACTGCATTTAAATTCATCCACACTCCTACCAGTAAAGTGTTAATGAAATTAATAGTGAAAAAATATAATGATTTCTACTGGGATAATTACATGGGTAATTTAACAGTAGATTTGGATGAAACTAGAAGCATTTGTATGATATACAGTTAAACCTCCATGAATGGTACGGAGAAAATCAAAGACTGTCACACGGTCTTTTAAATACAAAAGGATTCTTTAAAAATGTTAAGTAGTAGCAATTCTTAAACGGTAAATTTTCACGTTTATTATCCTAATATATCACTTTTTAAAAATATGTGGCTAATTGTTGTTTCATGACGTGACTGTCCACTTTTTAAAATACAACCATCACAGCAAAGTTAAAAATTCAGTCTGCATGTTTTTTAATTTTGTCAATTAAAAGGACAGAGTGAACTACAACTTCTCTCAAACAACTTGGGGCAGTTTTCAACTTTAAGTGTGCTCTTTGGAGCTGGTTTCCACACAAAAAGACTCTTGACAATCCCATTATAGCAGATTTAAAATGTGAAGAAATTCTTCTCAAGGGAAGAAAATAGAGCCTCGAAATGTTTAAAGCACTTGTTCCTTGATTGGCAACCTGCTGTATATTTTTATATAAACTTTTAATCCTCAAAAAACTTTTTATAAAACGCTTGTCAGGTTCTTAATTATAAACATATGAAAATAGATTCAATGAAAGTAACAATTTGCTGAATGTCACAGTGTGTACATGAGCAAGCTAGGATTCGAAGCCAAGGCTGGTGGCTAGCTCCAGAGCCCACATCCTCTTCACCTCATACTGCCGGTGAAATGCAAGTTGTAAAGACACAGAATGTGAATATTTTGTGTCTGTGAAGATGCATGTCATATATATGTTATTTTTAAAGATTTTATTGTGAAAGTGTAGCAAACAGAAAAGGACATAAAACATAAATGCGAAGCTCTGTAAGTCACCGTAAAGCAAACATTCACTTAAGCACCACTGATAACCAGCACCCAGGAATATAACATTGCCAGTACCCTTGAAGTATCCCCCATGCTCCCTGCCAGACACTACCCTCTCCCTTCTCCCCTAAGATGAACTATTCTCTTCACTTCTAACACTATAGTCCAGGTTTGTGTTTCTTATAATTGTGGTAAAATATACATAACATAAAATTTACCATTTTAGCCTTATTTATTTATTTATTTATTTATTTTAATGTTGATTTATTATTTTGAGACAGAAAGAGAGCAGGGGAGGGACAGAGATAGATGGAGAGAGAGAATCCCAAGCAAGCTCTGTGCTGTTAGCATCGAGCCCCACACAGGCTCGAAATCATGATCTGACTCAAAAACAAGAGTAGAAGGGTTAACTGACTCAACTACCCAGGCACCCCTAGCCACTTTTAAATGTACAGATAAGCAGCATTAAGTATATTGACACTCTTGCACCGTCATCACCACCATCCCCTCAGTTTCCATCTGATCTTGTCTTTAGGTATAAAATGAGTCTCTTCTAGGCAGTGTACAGATGGGTCATATTTTTTAAATCCATTCTATCACCTTACGTCTTTTGATTGGAATGTTGAGTTTACTTACATTCAAAGTAATTATTGATAGATATGTATTTATTGTCATTTTATTTGTTTTATTGTTATTTCTGAAGATTTTCTCTCATCCATTCTTGTCTTTTTTCTCTTTCATGGTTTTCTTATTTTCTTTAGAAATATATGGTAACACCTTGGTTTGCAAGCATAGTTTCATTCTGGAAGCATGCTTGTGATCCAAAGCATTTGTATATCAAAGCAAATTTCCTCATAAGGAATAATGAAAATTCAGATGACGTGTTCAACAACCCAAAAGTATTCATATAAAAGTGATTACAATACTGTAATATAATACAAAATACTAAAGAAAATACAAACTATAAAGAAAAGCAAATGAACCCGCACTTACCTTTGAAAACCTTTGCGGCTGGTGTGAGGGAGACAAGAGAGAGGAGGGTTACTGTGTAGGATGACTTTCACTATCACTAATGGAATCATTGCTATCTATTGGCTCAATGGCATCTTTTTCTTTTCATGCAACTTTAATAAGGAACCTATCCAATGGCCTAGAATGAAGCAAAGCATCCCTAAGCTTACTCTTGTATGGAAAAGCAAAGGACTGTCCATAGGCACTCTGAAGTGACAAACAAGACACGAGTGCCAGTTGTGGGTACCTTCCAACGTTCTGAAAAATCACTGATTTCTGTCAAACACCATGGCCTGAGACTGAGCATCTGAGCATGGGAGATGATCACCCACAGTCCTGCAGTGAGAGAGAGAGCGAGAGAGAGAGAGAGAGAGAGAGAGAGAGAGAACCATTGGCTCAGTTGTGATCGTGTGACTTTAGGCATCATGTACTACTCATATAGCAAGACATCTCTCTTTTGTCAAGTTAAAATTTATTAGAAATGTTTGCTCATCTTGTGGAACAGTCACAGAGCGAGTTACTTGCAATCCAAGGTTTTACTGTATTTGGATTTCTTTCTTTTTATTCTTTGCATATTTATCAGTGGTTTTTGGTATGTGGTTACCATGAGGCTTGTATATAACCTCTTCTACATGTATAGCAGTCTCTATTAAATTGATGGTCATTCAAGTTTGAACACATTCTTTTCTCCTCTCCTCCCCATGTTTTAGGTATATATTATTACATTTAATGTCTTTTATTTTGTGAGTTCCTAGACTGATTTTTTATAGAAATATTCATTTTTACGGTTTTTGTGTTTCCTACCTTTATACTGTCACTTTTGGTCTCTCCTTTTCACTCAAAGAATCCCCTTTAATGTTTCCTTTAGGGTTGGTTTAGTAGTCATGAACTCCGTTAGTTTTTGTTTGGGAATTCTTTATCTTTCTTTCTTTCTGAATGGAAGCCTTGCTGAATAGAGTATTCTTGTCTACAGATTTTTCTCATTCAGCACGTTGAATATATCAGGTCACTGCCTTCTTCCTTGTAAAGTTTCTGTTGAAAAATCTCCTGCTAGCCTTAGGAGTTTTCCCTTGTAAGTTACTGTGGTTTTTTGTCTTGCTGCTTTTGAGATTTTTTTACTATATCACTATATTTGCCAGTGTAATTACAACCTGTCTTCGTGTGGGTCTGCTTTTGTTTTTTTTGATGGGAGTCCTCTGTGCCTTCTGGATCTGGGTATCTGTTTCCTTCCCCAGATTAGGGAAATTTTCAACTATTATTTGTTCAAATAAACTTTCTACCCCCCTTTCCTTTTCTTTTTCTGGGACTCTTACAATATGAATATTATTATGTTTGATGGCGTCACTGAGTTCCCTCAGTCTATTCTTGTGTTACATAGTTTTTTTTTTCTTTCTTTTGTTCACCTTGATTACTTCCCATTACTCTCTCCACTAAGTCATTAATTTTTTTCTCTGCTTCTTCTAGCCTATTGTTCATTCCATTAAACATGTTTCTCATTTCATTTATTGAGTCCTTTATCTCTGATATGTTATTTCTTATGTCTGTGTTAAGGGTCTCACTCATGTAATCCACTCTTTTCTCAAATCCAATGGGTATCCTTATGATCATTGCTTTAACTTTTCTATCAGGCTTGTTACTTATATCTGTTTTGTATAGATCTCTGGCCATGGCCTTCTCCTGTTCTTTCATTTCAGATAAATTTTCTGTCTGCTCAATTTGTCAGCCCCTCTTTATCTGTGTTAAAAAAGTCAACTATGTCTTCTGCTCTTGAAAGTAGTGACTTTATGAAGCAGAGGTCCTGATGTGCACTGTAGTGTTCCCTACTCACCAGAACCTGGCACTTCAGGAAAGTACCCTTTGTGTGTTTCTTATAGTCTGCTGTTTTGTCTGAGTCACTTTTCCTTTCAATGTAGTTGTCTGCACTGCCTCCTTGCTTGTGGGCTGTACTTGTTCTCCGTGGTGTTAGTGGTGCTTCCTCTGAGGGGGCATGCCCACCAGGGAACTTGGAAGCAGTATGGGCCTATTAGTAAAATTTGTGCTGGGCCACTAGTCCTATGCCAGATCCCCTGAAACACTGTAGCTGTGCACCTGGCCAGTGGGGATGGGCACCAGACTGGGCATAGTGCAGGAGAGTGACTAGGTGTGACTGTGCTCTACATGCCACAGTGGCTGGGAACATGTGGCTGCTGGATGCTGTGTGGCAGCTATGTGGTGGGTGTGCGTGCTATGTGCTATGGGTGCTGTGTGCCCCTGCAGCTGTGCACGTGTACATGCAGTGGCTGGGTGGGGTGCACGTGGCTGTAACAAAATTTGCCCTGAGGCCAGTGCCAAGACTAGCAGGATTGGCGTGGGTGAGTCATCAGGGGAACTTGTGGGCATGGTGCACTGTTAGCAGGTTAGGTAGCAAGTGGCTGTGGCCCTACCTCCTATAAATGGCCCTGTGTTTATATTGTTGGGGGCTGGGAAGGAAAGTAGCACCTGCCAGCTCCCTCATTTTGGAAGAAGCTACCTAATACAGTCTGAAATCAGTGTGACCAGATCTGTCTCCTGTTTGCCTGTGGTGTTCTGTAAACTACTGTTTTTATATTGCCTATCCCCATAGGCCATTGTCTCTTTAAGGGAAATGGCCCAGCTATCCCTGCTCTCCATGCTTGCCCAGTACTGAGTCAGCTGACTTTTAAAGTTCCAGGCTTCAAATCCCACTGGTAATACAAACTCATGGATTTCAGCCCCTCTGGTTTTCAATGCCAAAGGTTATAGCGATGAGTCTTCTCCATGTGAGCTCCCTATTGCAAGGGCCTGTTTCTCTGCCCTCTCCATATGTGCAAGCTGCCTTTCTTCTGTAGGCAGCCTCCCTCTGCCTTTCTGACCCTTCTGGCCTTTCAGATGCAGCTTCTTCTGTGTATTTAGTTGTGGAATTTGTTCTACCCATCTTGGACTGCTGTTTTATTTACTTGGATGTGGATGATGTCTGCTTGTAAATGTTGGACTGGGTGAGCTCACAATCCTCCTACTCTTCCATCTTCCCAACTCCTCTCCTGTGTATTCTTCTTTTGTTGAACACTTGTGTTTCTTCCACTTTGTGGCAATTGTGAAAAATGTTGCCATAAACATGGGTGTACAATTTTCTGTTCTAGTCCCTGCTTTTAATCCTTTCAGATAGTTTCCCAGAAGTAGAATCATTGTATCATGTAATATTTTGAGGAACTGGTGCCATATTGTTTTCCACAGACACTGGAGCATTTTCCAACGGCAATGCACAAAAGTCCCAGTTCATCCATATCCTTCACAACACTTGTTATTTTGTGTTTTTTAAATAAATTTCCTTTTTAAAAGATTACATACATGAAATAATATTTTCTAATTATTCTAGATTCTTTTCCTTAAGATAACATTTGTGAGATTCATCCATATAGTTGAATGTAACTGAAGTTTTCCCTTTTTGTTCTGTATAGTGTATCATTGCGTATGACTATATCCAATTTTTCATTTCACTGTTGAACATTTGGATTATTTCCAATTTTTAGTTATTGTGAATAATGTGGCTGGAAATGTTCACCTACATAAATCTTGGTGTATGTGTGGAGTATACTGTGTATATGCCTAGAGGTAGAATTGCTGGGTCATAGAGTATGCCTATGTTCAACTTTAGATTATACCAAGCTATTGCCCAAAATTGTGTACCAGTTTACATTCCTGCCAAAAGTATATGAGTTCTCATTTCATCATATTTTCACCAATACAAAGGTAATTTAGCCATTCTGATAGATGTGAATACTAATGACGGTGAATTTTACATATAAAGCTTTTGGATAGCATCTTTGGTGAAATGCCTTTAAGCTTCATACCTATTTTTATTGTTTTATTTACTGCACTGTTTTAATATTAAAAAATATAAATTTATGTGTGGAGGATTGTATGAATGGATGGGAGATACAAACCCTTTGTTGCAAATATCTTCTTAAATTCCTTGGCTTGCTTTTTTACTTTTCGAATTATTTTTTTCTAAATAGTAGTTATTTTTTTTTTAATTTTTTAAACGTTTATTCATTTTTGAGAGACAGATTGTGAGCAGGGGAGGGGCAGAGAGAGGGAGACCCAGAATCCAGAATCTGAAGCAGACTCCAGGCTCTGAGCTGTCAGCACAGAGCCCAATGCGGGGCTTGAACTCACAAGCTGTGAGATCATGCCCTGAGCCGAAGTCGGACGCCCAACCGACTGAGACACCCAGGTGGCCCAATAGCAGCTAATTTTTATATAGTAAGATTTATTAAACAATTCCCCTTTCTGGATGTTATTTTGCCATTTTATTTTTTTATTTTATTTTTTATTTTTATTTTTTTAACGTTTATTTATTTTTGAGACAGAGAGAGACAGAGCATGAATGGGGGAGGGGCAGAGAGAGAGGGAGACACAGAATCTGAAGCAGGCTCCAGGCTCTGAGCCATCAGCCCAGAGCCCAACGCAGGGCTCGAATCATGGACTGCGAGATCGTGACCTGAGCTGAAGTCGGATGCTTAACCGACTGAGCCACCCAGGCGCCCCATATTTTGCCATTTTAGAGAAATCTTTTCCCACCCCAAAGTCATGAAAATATTTTAAGATTAGCTTTCAATATGCTCTTTAAATGGGAGGTGTTAAGATCTTGATTGAATTTGCATTATGTCTAAAGATGAATTTGAAGATAATTGTTATCTTTATAATATCAAGGCTTCTAAGCCATGAACATCGTATATCCTTCCTTGGGTCTTAGATTTTTCTTAACGTATTTTCATGTTAGATCTTGTATAGCTATCTTGTTCATCTTGCTTTAGAATTTATTTCCCAGTTTCTGTGACATTTAATGCTTTTGTAAATCTTATATGTAAGTTTTTATTTTCTGTTTGTTGGTAAATTGAAACGTAAAGTTTGTTGATAGGTCTGTCACTTTGTTAAATTTACCTATTCTAATCTTGTTGCCAGAGATTTTTGATGTCCTTTTAAAATAATCATATCATTGAGAATAACATCTTAATTCCTTCTTTTTTTAATCATTAGAGCTTTTCTTAGCTTTTTCTTACCACCGTCTTTACAGTCTCTAATCATATACTGAATTAAAATTGTCACTGTATGGATTGTTCTGTCATTCCTTGATCCCAAAGGGTATAACTTAACTGAGACTCCTTCTAAGTTCTATAAATTATGAAACAGGATAAATTTTTGAACAAATAATTTTTTACAACTTCAGCTTATTACCAGTTATATAGTATATGCTGAGATTATATTTTTTCTACAACTATCCTCTGTTTCCATTTATTTTTATTTATTAATTTTTTATTTCTCAATGTTCTGACCTGAGCCTCTCCATCACTGATTTCCAAAAACAAAATTTCTTAAAATTTGAACCCCTGAATTTTGGCCTTCTCACCTGATATTTTAATACTAACCCCCCTAAATCCATGTATGTTACATTCTTGTTTTCATTCTATAACAACTGCTTTTAAATGTGGCTAGGTGTGTGTTTCTGTTGGAATCTTACAAATTTATTTTCATTGACTGATTTAACAAAACGTTAACAGTAAAAGGCACACCTGACTGCTCAAATATATTTAATTGCTTACCAGCTGTATCTCTATCACTAAAAATAGTTAATTCATCTTGATGCACATCCCTCAGGTTGTTCTTCATCTGATATGAAGGAAGTCTTTATTCCCCTCAGGATAACATATTTTTGCTGATTACTCAAATATCTCATTATTTCAGATTATTAAAATAAATAATTAAAACTATTTTTTTGGTTTTATGTAGCAGTGGAAATAAGCGTAAGAGTTCAGTCTGTTTTGGGGTGCTTGGGTGGCTCAGTTGGTTAAGAGCCTGACTTTGGCTTAGGTCACAATCTCATGGTTTGTGGGTTCAAGCCCCGCGCCGGGCTCTGTGCTGACAGCTTGGATCCTGGAGCCTGCTATAGATTCTGTGTCTCCCTCTCTCTCTGTCCCTCCCCTGCTCACACTCTGTCTCGCTCAGTCTCTCAAAAATAAATAAGCGTTAAAAAACTTTTTTTTTAAAAAAAGAAAGAAATCAATCTGTTTTTTTGTAGCAGATTGAAAAATTAATACATGTGGGGCACCTGACTGGTTTAGTCAATAGAGCATGTGACTCTTGTTCTCAGGGTTGTGAGTTCAAGCCCCACGTTAGGCATAGAGCTTACTTAAAGAAAAGAAAATTAAAAAGAAAAAGCAATACATGTACTTTTCACTGACTTCTTTCCACTCTCTTAATCAGTGTCTTTCTACCTCACACAGTATTTGGGAAAAGATAAGAACAAAGATAGCGCTTCTTAAGTTTCATTCTTCCATTAATAGTCATGCTTTTTCTTTGCTTAATTTCTGCAGACTTAGCTCTCCGCTGTACCTAGACCTTTCAGATCTGTGACAAATAATCACTCCCATGATTCAGATTTATTGAGATTAGCTAGATGTATTCAATGATGATAATGATGTAATGATGACGACAGTGGAGGTGGTGGTTGTAATGATGCTAGAATAGCCAGTTTGCAGAAGCTTTGAAAGATGTTCTGTACCTATATAAGCAGAGTGTGTACTGGTTTCATTGGGCATCTACTTATAAGATAGAGAATTGTAGCAAGCTCTTACATCGGAATTTTAAGCAGAACTTGACATTTGGTGTCAAGAACCATGCAGCGTCTTCACACATTTTGAAACTACGTTGACACCATGTAAGAACAAGAACAGTTTTCCAGATAATTTCTATGAACTTATTATGTCTCTATAATGATTATAGTAATATGTTCTATTTTATTATAAGAAGATAGTGATTTTTGTTTGAAACTTTTACTTTTTCAAGCTATCATTATCGGATATCCCCTCACCAACGCAAAGAAGCATCTTTTTTTTTTTTTTTTTTTTAAATTTTTTTTTCAAATTTTTTTTTTTATTTTTGGGACAGAGAGAGACAGAGCATGAACGGGGGAGGGGCAGAGAGAGAGGGAGACACAGAATCGGAAACAGGCTCCAGGCTCCGAGCCATCAGCCCAGAGCCTGACGCGGGGCTCGAACTCACGGACCGCGAGATCGTGACCTGGCTGAAGTCGGACGCTTAACCGACTGCGCCACCCAGGCGCCCCGCAAAGAAGCATCTTTGAAAGAACATCACACTAAAATTATTAGAAATCTATCAGTAAATTCATGCTTAGAAAGAGTTGAAAGGAATGGACAATAAATATGTAGATCTATGCAAACTGTGTTCTTTCCTGTATTTAATTCACACATCTTGAGCCTTTCTCAATTTTAGGCTATATAATGCACTGCTGAATAATTGTACAATTTGAATTCACAAACTACAAAATTTTGCTCCATTTTACTTTGTCCCACTACAACCTGATTCCATTAAGGAGCTTAACTAACGTTTATATTCATTACCCCAACCCAGGCTAGTATAGCTCCATGTGCAGTTTAGAGTAGCTAAAGGTCAATAACATGTATCCATGGTGAATTTTTCCATAGAATGTCAGAGTAATTCACGTATTTCGTTGCAACAGAACTTCATTCGTTTCAGAAACTTATTCAGATTGGTTTACGTCTTCTGTTGCCATGAGCTTAAATTTGACATAAGGAAAGTATACTCAGGTACCATGAGTTGTAAAATATGAAATACATATGATTTTTCATATTAACTGATAATTCATGTTCATATTAATTTTAATATGTGGGCCAATTTTATATTTAATCATTTTGTATAAATAACTCAGCTAAAATTACCATTGGCATATAGACTAAGAATGTATTATGAGTTAATTGAACCAAACTTTTTTTTTTAATAATATCAAGGAAACCTGGATCATATTTTTCAGTAGCAGGGATTAGGCACATACACAGAATCCAAAGTGGGAAAGAGATTATAAAGCATTTTCAGAAAGGAAAGAAAATTTTGCTGTGTCCAACCATAAACTTTATAAAAATAAGGGAATGTATTGCATCTTATTTATCATGGTAGTCCAATTTGGTAGCAGAACAAGACTTGTCTCATTCCAGAATATTTTACCCCTCAACTGAACTTTTATTATATTTGAGCTATTTTCTTTTATTAAATGTTTATTTATTTATTTTTGAGAGAGAGAGTGGGGAGAGAGAATCCAAAGCAGACTCCACACTGCCAGTGCATAGTCTGTTGTGGGGCTTGAACTCACAAACTGTGAGATCATAACCAAGTGGAAACTAAGAGTCAGACACTTAACCAACTGAGCCACCCCAGGCGCCCCCTTGAACAATTTTCTTAGTGACTGCTCTAGATATTATAAATATGCAATTTTTCACAATGTACTTAAGATGAGTAATAACTTAATTTTAGTTATTTATACTATAGTATTTATATTTATTATTATTAACTAAATACTATTATATTTAGTTATTTATACTACAGAGACTTTGCTCCTATATCAGTCCGTTTCCTCCTTCCTCTTTTGTGCTCTTATTGACATACATATTAAATCTACTTATATTTTAAACCCAACAGTACGGTTTTAATTATTTCTTTATGCAATGTTTTAGAGCATTTGAGAGAAAAGAGGAAGAATATTTATGCAGTCTCTTATAATTATTGCCTCAAATATTTACCTTTTATGGTATTCTATTTCTCCTGTGGACTCGAGGTACTATCAAATATTATTCCCTTTCAACTTCAGGCACTTCCTTTAGTATTTCCTGTAAAGCAGGAGTGCTTGAAACAAATTATATGTCCTTGTTTATCTGGAAACAGCTTTATCTTATATTTCTTTTTGAAGGAATAATTTTGTGTATTTAGAATTCTTGGTTGATAGTTTCCTTCCTTTGGCACTTGATGTCGTTCACTTCCTTCTGGTTTCTGTTGTTTCTGATGAGAGCTTTAAAAAAAGAGAGATGAATATGTCAGTGCACTAATAACAATGAAGCAATGAGTAGTAAATCTAATTGCCAAATGGAAGAGAATTATAGATGACAGAAGGTATGGAGATTTAAAACTTAGAAATTACATTGGTTTTGTAACCATTTTGAATGTTTTGATATACCAGAACTTTTCTAAAAGGAAAAATTCAAATCACCAAGATTTACCAAAAATATGCATCAAATTGAAAACAACATCATCTAAGTAATTAGATCTTAATTTTCATCATACAACTGGACTTAAACTGTCAAGAAAAAATTATTGTTTTTCTCTGAGCTTTTCTGAGAAAAGAAAAAGGAACATACCTAATTATTTTATTAAACATGTATAACTTTTTGGGGTGCCTGGGTGGCTCAGTTGGTTGAGTCCAACTTTGGCTCAGGTCATGGTCTCCCGGTTTGTGGGTTCAAGCCCCACATCGGGCTCTGTGCTAACAGCTCGGAGCCTGGAACCTGCTTCGGATTCTGTGTCTCTCTGTCTCTCTGCCCCTCCCCCACTCATGCACGCGCGTGTGCGCGCGGGCACACTCTCTCTCAATAATATAATAAATAAACGTTAAAAAATTTTTAAACATGTATAACTTTTAAATTAAGCCCTAATGAAGATAGCCCTCCAGAAAACTATGGGTAACTATTAATGATAACTGTTAGTGACAATATACTAAGTAAAATTTGAACAAATCAGTGGAGCACAGGGTATAATGCAATACAATGAAGTTGGATTTATTCCAGGTGGGTCAAATATTATGACAACATGCCAAGGCTAAATAAAAAAGGTCATGTGATAATTTAAGTAAGTGACAATAAAGCATTCAGTAAATACAATATAATTCCGGATGAAAATTCTTGGTTGATGAAAACTGAGTGGGACATTCCTTTAACTTAATCTCAACCCAATAATCATCATTGTCAGAATCAAAAGTATGAGAGACTGTCTTTTCAAATGAGAATAGGATGGATGCTATTTTGATGTAATATTTTTTATAAAAAAAATTAACCTGAGAAACTTAGAATTAATGAGAGATCAGTTATAAAGTCAGTTTTAAAGTAAACGTACAAAATCAATAGTTGTCCCATGTAGTGACAATAGACTTAAAATGTGGAAAAAAAAAAAAGCAGTAATAGTAGCAATAAAAACCTTAAAATAGTCCACCTTAGAATAAGTTCCATGAGAAAATGCAGTCTCTATTAAGAAAATGTAGGGGCACCTGGGTGGCTCAATTGGTTAAGCATCTGACTCTTGATTTTGGCTCAGGTCGTGATCTCAGAGTCATGAGATCCAGCTCCATTTTGGACTAGGCGCTGGGTGTGGAGCCTGCCTAAGATTCTCTCTCTTTGTCTTCCTCTGCCCCTCACCTGCTTGTGCATGCTTTCTCTCTCTAAGAGAAAAAAAAAATTAATTAAAAACAAACAAAAAAAAGACAATGTAAAATTGCCCTGAAATTTGAAAAAGAGAATGAATAAATTGAGAAATGTAACATGCTTAAAAAAGGAAAATAGAGTATCATAAAGGTGGTGTTTTTCCAAATTTGATTTATAGTTTGAACAAACAAAAAGTATTTATCTTGCATACATGAAGCCATAGATGTAGTGTGAAAATCAAAAATCACAACTAGATAAATAATGAAGGGTAAGGCCCCCCACCCATGTCCTCCAGCCACTCTACTTCCCCAGCAAATACTGGTGTTCTGACGTTAGTTCTTCTGATATACTACCCTGTATAACTATAACTTTGCATAATATACTTAATCGTATTTCTTTGGCCTTACCTATTGACTCCTCACAATGGATAGAGATAAAATTAGCATCTTCAACTGCCTCCCGCTTTTCCTTTTTAACCTTCCTACTGTTTACCACCTAATTTTAATTGAATATTTTCTTTTGGTTCTTTTATTATTTACAGTCATAACTCTGAATATCATATTAATTAATTAAAGGATATCTTTTGACCTATCACTTAGAAGTTAAGAAAATTAATGTTCTGACCTGAGAAAGTTTTGCTCATATTATTTATAAATTGTGTTGGTTTTAACATTTACAGTCTGTTTCTTTTTTTTTTTTTAAGTTTATTTATTTTGAGAGAGTGTGCGTGCACACACGTGAGCAGGGCGGGGCAGAGAGAGAGAGAGAGAGAGAGGAGGAGGGAGGGAGGGAGGGAATCCCAAGCAGACTCCATGCTGTCAGCATGGAGCCCCCTGCAAGGCTTGAACTCATGAACTGTGAGAGCATGACCTGAGCCAAATTCAAGAGTTGGAGGCTTAACAAACTGAGCCACCCAGCACCCCTACTTTGTTTCTTAATTAAAATTCTCATAGTTATTTTAATCTTACTTGTATATTTAAATGCATTCAATTCTCATTATTACCTGTTTGCCATAGTTTTTCCATTTATTTCTTAGTTTAACTTTGGTCTTTTGTAGTTTGTTCAAATGGGATCATACCAGTTGTCTTTTTTAAATACTGCCTATTTAAATATTTTTTGTTTGTTGCTGTTGTTCTTTTTAATTTTTTTAAATGTTTATTTTTGAGAGAGAGAGAGAGAGAGCATGAGCAAGGGAGGGGCAGAGAAAGAGGGAGAAAGAGGTTCCAAAGCAGGTTCCATGCTGACAGCAGTGAGTCTGACTTTACAAACCATGAGATCATGACCTGAGTCAAGTTGGACATTCAACCAACTGAGCCACCCAGGTGCCCAATTTTTGTTTTTAGTTTTTATTTTAATTTCATTTACTTAACATACAGTGTAATATTAGTTTCAGGTGCACAGTATAGGGATTCAACTCTTCCATATATCACCGCGTGCTCATCACTACAAGTGTTGTGTTTATCCTTGAATGACACTTTGGCTATGTACTTATGGGGTAATGCTTTGTTTTTCAGAAGTCTTGGTAGCCATAGTTCTACTGTTTCTCTAGATAGTTTTGGAGCCATCCCATCTTTTCCTCCTTTGGTAACTTGATATTTTTACCTCAAAGGAGAAAAAAATTACTTTTTCATCTTTGAAGCTCAGCCCTCTCAACCCGGATATGTCTTGGTATTTATCATTCTGTGTCACTTTTCCTAAGGCAATGTGTTCTTTCAATCTGAATGTTCAAGTCGTTATTGCTAGTAAGTTTTCTTAAATTATATCTTTGGATATTTTCTCCATTCCATGTGTTTAATTCTTTTCTTTAGGGATACCAATTATGCTTATGTTGGACCTCCCTCAATGCCTTCCATATATAACACCTTTTATCTTTAGTTGTTTGCTTATTCCTAATAATTTTGTTATTTTATTTTGTCAGTTTTCCTAATTTGTGTGTGTCTGTTCTCCCTTTTGCTGCTTCCACCATGGCCTTTACAAAACAAAATAACGTTAATAAATACATAGATAATGTGACAAAATTCCCATTTCTTTGTATTGATAGTTGAGGGCAAGATTTATTTTGATAATTCTTGGTGTGGTTCTTGGAAGTTACATGGTAAAATTTCTTCACAACCTCCTGTAAATCTATTTCTAAAAGACAGACTCGGTAAGACAATGAAATCTACTTTAGAATTATGACTTTACTTCTTTATATCTATCTCTGCCATTACATTTGAAACATATTTTGCTACTTTAGTATCTAAGTATAGATAGGAGGATTGTATGTTTAGTATTATCCATGATCAAAATTATTGTTTAACTTTTGAAAAGATTTGTCGTTTTTTTAAAGGTATGTCTGTGGTCATTTTTTCTAGCTTCTGTTGTAATGTTTATTTTAGTAAAGTGCATTTGGGGCAAAGAAAGGTATTTGATTATTTTAATCAATACATTTTATTACAGTTTTTACTTTATTATTTATCAAACCATCTGTTGTAGTCTATAATATTAGCAAGAAATGTAGTGATAATTGGTTAATTTTACATTTTTTTCCTTATTATTTGTTTTTAATAATAATGCATACTGGCCTTTTTTATATCCCATTAATCTTTCTCAAAAAAGATCCTTTTAAACAATGACAAGAGAAGACAATATCTATTT
The DNA here is from genome assembly GCF_023721935.1 of Panthera uncia. Lineage (NCBI taxonomy): Eukaryota > Metazoa > Chordata > Mammalia > Carnivora > Felidae > Panthera > Panthera uncia. Next base: position 71,323,860 of record NW_026057577.1, on the reverse strand, counting down.
CTATTTACTTTATTGTTCCATATAACTCTGCATTGTTAAAATAGGGAACATGGAATGACTTTAGAGAATAAATATTTATATCCATTTCAAATTTCAGTCCATAAATACTATCAAGGGAACTTACTGCCACCCTAACAGCAGTATGTAACTAATGGAAGACATACACCTGAGAACTTTTTTAATCTACATGAAACTTTTTATAATTGCATGGAAATTTAAAGTCATTTCTACAGGGAAATTTTTTGTATGTTCTTTATAAATGAAAACAAATTTTTGTTTCACTTATGAAACAAAAATATCTTTGGATGCAACTCAGTGATGCATGCATAAGTATAAATAAATCTTAGTGCTCTGTCAGGAGAAGTGAATCCACTGTCTTTTATAACAACTATTAACATAAGAAAAAAATTTTTTAAATGAGTTACATATTAAAGATTGATTATAAAACAAAATCTGGAAAACATGAGTTTTTTTTCCTGTGGAGAACCCCTTGAAATTATTAATTTATAGCCAAAGTAATAAAGATTTTTCAAACCACTATATAAAAAAGAGGTTGAAAATGTAGAATCAACATAGTATATTTGATTTAGATCTTATTGTTGTCGGGTGTGCTACCTCATGAAGACTCAGAATAAAGAAAAAATCAACTGTATAGTATATGCAATTTTCTCCTACTGAGCAAGGAATTAGCAAAGTCATGATTTCTCAATGTGGATAACAAATATACCTGTAGAAAGTATATGATGAAGAGATGGAAATGAGTTTTTATTCCCTCTTCCTTATACTGAATTGCCTACAAAACAAGAATAAAAATCCAAAGAACAGTATTTTCTTCTGCATAAAGTAATATTTAAGTTCTGTGCTTTGCTGAAAATATAAATAAAGGCAGAATCATGTAAAACAAGCTTCAGTATGGCTGGATTAATAATTTACAAAGGAACCAAAGATTGCCAGGCAACATGCATCCTGTGATTCAGCCACTTCTCCCCCGCTTATTAACATTTACTGAGCAGCAACTTATAACATAACAAACCAGGACTCTTAGATCATTTAAAGCAATCTTGCTGAAAATCTCCAGATAGTATTCCTTAAGTGTGAGAACTATAGGTACCCTCAAACGCCAGTGTTCAGCTTCGCCGTAGAGCACTTAGCATATTTCTTTTTTTCTATAGTTTTAAATGTGTGGGAACATGTGATCAGGGTCCTTTTTATATTCAAAATGGGTCAGCTTCTGTCTAGAAAGTGTCTTATTGTCATGATGTCACCACATCTCAAGATTTGTGACCTTTTGCACCATATGGATTCATGGTAGTCCACGTCCTAGCTTACAGGCCAGAGTGCTTTTGTGCCCCCGCTAGGGGGTATCAAAGGCTTTTGGACTGGAATTTCAAGTACCGATAGATTTGGAAAAACAAAAAGTAATTTTTATATATCCTTAGGACCGCCAGATGTCGCAAAGGCATCATTGATGAAACGGTTTTTATCCAAAATGTGGCACTTATATAAGGAATACCAGTATTGTGTTTGAGAGTCGTAGAGGCCATAACAGGTCAGTGAAATGTCCTTCAAACATCTGATTTTTACATTCAAGAATGGGCCCAGATGAAAAGATAACCACATATCTGACATTGACGTTACTACCATTTAGACAACCGATTCAATTGCCTTAGTCAGTGGGATCAATCAGGCCTTTATTACTTTGAAAAACCACAGAAAGATATAGTTTTCCTTTTTATTTAAAAATGATGGTTTGAAACTATATCCCACCACTATATTTTAACTCTAAACCTCAAATGCTGTGTAGAAGCACATAGAAACTTTCGTAACTTCCACTAACCCCGAAGTTTAAGACATTTTATGAGATGTACAAAATTATAATAATGACAGAAATGGTGCTGAGTGAAATTCTGCTGAGCCAAACTGTATGCATAAATTGGCAGTTTAACAACTAAAACTTGGAAGCAAGCATTTGATGATTGATTTTTTATTGAGACAGAACAAGCATGATAGTGGGTAAAGTGATTCTCCTTATTGAGAGAAAATATAGTGTTTTTCAACATGTCTCTGGTATGAATGGAAGCCTTGTCAAAAAAACGGAGCAACACATAATATCTTTAAAAAGGTGAATTAACATAAGTATATCACTTATTTTATGGATCAAATTTTATACTTGTCAGTTTTATTCAGAATGTCATAAAGTTTATATCGTAAAGATGGTATTATTACCTTTGTTATGTCCTGAAAAAAAATCCGATATTAACTGCTTTGTAAGTAGGTTATAAAATATATTCAGTTGTAGAAACGCAGTGATGAAAATTAAGGCCAAAATATGTATTCACATGGAGATCTTAGGCAACACCCCAGTAATTTTAAGTACTTGAAATACATTATTCAGCACGTAACCTGCTGTATATTTGTGTGTAATGGGCTCTGCTTGAGAATACAAGAACTGTCAAGATAAAAATAAGAAACATGCATCATTCTAATTTAATTACAACTCATCAAAAAATTCCTCTTTTGTATGTATTAAAGGAGATATATAAACTCTCTTATAAGAATAATCATATACCAAAGTTAATTGAGATTTGCTGCTTTTGGATATAGTTGTCTATTAAAGAATATATGCATACGCATACATGAAACATGTATGTACATATGCTAAGTATTTGGTTTAGAGTACTCTTAACTGCACCTATTAGTTCTATCTATGGGAAAATTTAAATGATGAATAGGAATTTGTTTATAGAGGGTGATTTCCAAGTTTGTAAATGTACATTTATTTCCAATTGTGTTTTCTAGCTATATTTTGTAATTCTACTTAGCTGTGGATATATTATTCCCATTTGGAATAAAACGTATAATGGCATAAGGAGGACCTGCTCATGCTGTTTTTCTGGATTTAATTAGTAAGCAACCTGCGAATCCATGGTTCCTATTATGTTCGAATAGGTATATCATGGGTCCATGTTCTATGTGAAAGATTATCTGTATTTTATTCGAAGACTTTATGTATATTTAACCTTTAATTTGACTAGCAGGTTGTATGATTTACATAAAAAATAGATCAGCTTTGAATTCACTGAATGTTATTGGTATAACATAATCAATCATCTCTAAATGTTAATGGTGTTAAAGAGCAATGAGAGCATATGTCTTATATTTGTAATCCTGTGAGTTTATGAAATTATTTAGAATGTCTCAGAGCATTAGATCATGTGGCATTTCTCTGTGGTTAGAGATTGAAATTTTTTGAACGGTGGGTATCATTCTACTAAAGTTGGAGGATCAGCCAAATAGAAGTACTTCTATTTATTTATTTATTTTTTTTTACCATGAATTACCTAATAGGTGCCTTGATGACTAGAATATTCTTATGAAGATATATATATATATATATATATATATATACACATACATATATATATATACACATACATATATATACATATATATATATATTCTACATATATATACGTATCTATCTATATATATATGTTCTACAATGCAGTGCTTCAAATGCTGTGACTTTGTCTCATTCTCTTTTCACTATCTTTTAATAAAATATGACTTTCATTGGTGTTATCCTAATTACATCATGCATGTAATTCCTCAATGAAATAAAAAGTCAATATGTGAATGACAGTAGTAAAGGAAAAAAATAGGATTTCAAATGGTAAAAAGCCTGCTCTGGTAACAAAGACCGAATGAATCCCTGTGTTGTATAGCAGCTTGATCATATCTTTAAAACTGATAGTAACAAAGAATATTTATTTGTTGCCATGCTATTGTAGGATTTATTTTTAAACTCAAATCCCAATTATCAAGAAAATTGCATCCTCTTTATCTCACAGAAGGGCATACTGAATCATAGCATATTTGGTTATTGGGACTATAATATTGTTACCTTGCTTGAAACACATGGTCTCTCTTGATATACAAGAAAAAACTGAATCCATTTCAATAAATTAATAGGGATGAGAATCCCAATCCATCCTTCTTTTCAGAGGTTCGCATACATTGTAATGAAATGCATTAGGAGTTTTCTTCACTTGAAATCCAAATGAGACCCATTTTGGCTCACACCCTTGACAGTCTCTTTTATAAGCATCGCTGTCTCCTGTTCTTGTGTGGGCCTAGTAAAATGCTTCCTTTGTAAGATGCACAGAGACAATATAATGCCACGAAAGACGAAGGTGTCAAAACACAAAGTTAGAGGCAATCTAATCAATGCCTCCTGATTTAGCCTTTGAAGGCTCTCTTCATTAAAACTCTTTAATGGTGAGGCTTATCTTGAGGTAGAGCTGTTACTTAATATTTTTCAGTGTCATTCTTTGGACAGTCATTTGTACCTTTTAAACGTATTTTCGGTATTCATTGTTTAGTAAATTGGACGTCTTGTTAGCATGGTGGTGGTACGAATGACTTGCATCAAAATGATTGAAGGTAATAGTGTGTAAATTCTTAGTACTTTTTTTTTTTCCTATCCCCTAATCCCCATCTTTCCTCCATCAAAAAAAATCTTTATTTTCTTTCTAAATATCAGGTGTAGGTTGTCTTTTGATGCTTTACAGAAACAGACATTTACACCTTTTTTTTTCATATCCAAGAATCTGATTGGAAATCTAAAAATAAAGCAATTAAAATTTCTCTTTCAAAGGAGTTTATTGTCATTACCATCCTTTTACTAAATACACTTTTCAAATTCATTATCTTTTTATTAGAGCTTTTGAGTAAAGCAATGTGCATCTTGGTTAAGTGGTAGAAAAAATCCTAAGATGTCCCATGCTCTTCTGAGTTTTTGTTTCAGGAAGTACTTTGGAATTGTTAAAGGCTGGAGGAGGAGAGATAGGACACCTACCCAACTGCAGATGGAGTTTGAGCTTAGGAATTATGTCCATAGAAGACATTCTTTAAAACAGTTTTATTTTCCTAGGTGTAAGTGAAAGTGTATTAACAACAAAATGCTTTTGAATCTTCAGTTCGCTCTTCCCCTTGCCCAGTAATTTGTTCAAATTTAATAAATGAAAAACTTGAATTCTTTTCTTATACATGGACCAGATGGCTTGTTGATCTGAAAAATTATAGAGGATACTTTGAACAATATCTTGCTAATGACGTGTGTACCTATATTTAGACTCATACACGTGTGTGGAAAACTGTATGCATGCAACAGTAAATATACTTAAGGGTTTTTGTTGTTGTTGTTGTTGTTGTTTATTCTAAGAATATATCATAATCTTTCCTGTAAGCAGATTTAACAAATATACATGCTTTGGGGTCGGCACACTCACGTAAACCATTTAAAGAATCTGAGAAATCAGGAGCTTAATTTCTTTTAACATGCCCAACTTAAAAACAAGCTGACAAGATATCCTTGCCACCCTTCCCACCCCGATCTACAATTATCAGTAAAAATAAATAATTTACAAAATGCAGGAAATAGAAAAAGATAAACACCACAGAATGTATGCACCCGGTATCTTGAAAATGGAAAAGAATTCAAGCAACTTTGACCTGATTTTTAAATGACTACTGTGGTGACTCCAGCTGCTCTGGCTTAGTAATTATTTGTGATAGGTTGTTTTTGAGTCCCATATGTATAGGAGCTCCAGGCCCAGCTACCTCATTTGCTGGCACACAAACAGATTCTTCCAGGTGCTGAAAATTAAATTTTAATATATTATTTAAATATTAAGAGAATTACAGTTTCAGTAATTTTACTGCTACAGCTGGAGTGCAAAGCATGCCTGTAGAATGCAGAGTATTGGACAATCTAACATATAGGAAGTTTATAGTGATTTTTTAAATTATTAGCTTATGTATTTAAAAGATGATGGCTTTATTTGGCAGCTTATTTGTGGGTAAACTTGATTCATTTCTGGTAGTTTATGCATGCTTTACATTATTGCAGACTATTATTTTGGGGTCTTTTTATCTACCTAAACAGGAAAATGTATCCGACGACACAGAAATTTAAGATAGTAAAAGGTAAATGGTTAAGAAATTGTTGCCTCTTGTGGCTTAGTACATATGATTCACTCTGTTTTGAAAGGAGTTTTAAAGCCTGGAAAGAAAAAAAAAAAAATATATATATATATGTATATATATGTATGTATCTGTGGTTTCTCCTTTCTAGTGAGAATGCTCTCAAAATCAAGGTAAAAGTCAACAAAAATTCCAGTCTCTAAGATCCTAAAAGCAAGATTTATCATTAGTATGGCTCTTGAAATTTGTGTGGTTTGACCTGTCCAAATTAAGTTAAACCCGATTTAAAATAATTTTTCCATGTTGATAAGATGTCCATAGTTTGTTTGGAATTTAGAGTAAGAAATCAATTTAATCATGAAATGTTATAACTTACAATCCTTTGTAACTTATTTTATGATAAAATCTTGCTTTTCTGGGAATTTTACACATTTAACTTTGCTAATTAAAATTCTTTTCTATTAGCGTTATTTTAACAAACGGACCTTTAAAGAATTAAAGACAACTAGATGATTTGTAATGTGTTCAATTGTTTTCCATAACCACCAATTTCAGAGCAAAGGGTGCTTAGGTACCTTCAAAATATATAGTGTAAGGAACTAATTTCCTTTTTTTTTTTTAATGTCTATTTATCTTTGAGAGAGAGAGACAGAGTGTGAGTGGGGGAGGGACGGATAGAGAGGGAGACACAGAATATAAAGCAGGCTCCAGGCTCTGAGCTGTCAGCACAGAGCCCGATGTGGGGCTTGAACTCACAGCCACGAGATCATAACCTGAAGTCTGATCCTTAACCAACTGAGTTGCCCAGGCATCCCAGGCACTAATTTCCTAATATCGATAATCTTTTATACATACTAACTTCTGTCTTTTGCTAACCAAATCACACTCTTCGAGCAGAATCATGGAGCAAAGTGCATGTGGCATGACTCCATGGTAGTTCAGTTCACATGCTCTGGAGCTAGATTGCTTAGGTGCCAATCTCAACCCTACCACCTTCGAGCTGTTTGACCTTAGGCAGTCAACCTTTCAATGTCTCAGTATTTTCATCTGTAAAATGGAGCTAGTTTTTAAAGGTTGCTACAAGGATTCGATGAATTTATTAACTAAAAGACTTCAAATAGTACCTGGTACAAAGTAAGCATTATAAATATCAGGTTTTTTATTAGTAATATTCATGCCGCTAACTTTGAGTTTATGTGGTGTAAATAAATAGTTCGCTTTATAACTCTGAAGGTCTTTAACATTTATTCAAGATGCTTCTAGATAGCCAAAGACTTTATGGTATCTAACCTATTAATATAAATAAACTCTTTGCCCTTGGAATTTCTATTTACCCTACCTTGAAATTTCTACTTTCGATCATAGTATTAGGCCATTTATAGTTTCGTTCATAACTCCAGATATAGTGTGAAAAACTGTGACAGACTGTCAAATAGTAAATTATTTAACAAAATGTCAGTAGGAAAAGTTACGTAATTACCACTTAAATTTCAGAACACATTTTAAAAATATAAGACTAAAGAATTTGTCAGCCTATTCATTTTTCCCTCTCCTACCATGTAACTGTAGAAAGTACTTACTTTTAAAGGTCTTAATTGATTTTGAAAAATCTAACTGGTTTTGAGCATCACTATAAGAACAATAATCATGCACATTATGTCCCAAAAGATGGATTAAAGGCTATATAACATAAAATTTTTGCTTTGTAGAACATGATTTTTATGTGTCACATGAATAATATTTTCCATTGTGAAACAACTGATTTGTGGTGTCAAAATGAGCAGTTAACATACATGGACTGAATACCTGTTAGTTCAGGACTATTTTAGGTGGAGAGGGTGGGCAGCAGAGAGCAGATGAGACAAAATCTTTACCTTGATAAAGTTAACATTCTCCTTTTTTAAAAGTTTATTTATTTTGAGAGAGAGAGAGAATCCCAAGCAGGCTGTGCACTGTCAGCGAGGACTCTGACACGGGGCTCAAACTCACGAACCATGAGATAATGACCTGAGCCAAAATCAAAAGTCAGATGCTTCACTGACTGAGTCACCCAGGACCCCTAAAGTTTGTATTCTAATGATAGAGTAGACATTAAACTGACGAATAAATATGTAACACAATGCTGGGAAGTAAAAAGCTGTGAAGTAAAGTAAAACACATAAGGGTATGGTGGACTGGTGACTCTTCAGGTAAGGTAAGTAGGGAAGGCATCTGTGAGAAAGTGATACTTGTATGACCCGAGGGAGCAAGCTGTGAAAATGTCTGGGGAAGAGCACATTTGCCATTCTGCTCAGAGACAGAAACAAGCTCCACATAGTCCAAGGAGAACGAGACCACTATGACTGAAACTTAATGAGTGGGGGAGGGAGGAAGGAGAGGAGGCAAAGAGGTGACCAGAGGCCAGATCTCATTGGAAGGTTTTGATTTTGTGTGGCAACAAGCCTTTGGAGGGTGCTGAGCTTGAGGGGATGAAATCTTGTACCTTCCAAGCAATGTTCTGATTGCTACAAAAGTAAACTATAAGGGTAGAAAGAGAAGAAGAGAAAAAGTAGAAGGCAGCAACCATAGTCCCAGGTAAAATTAGGTTGATGGAGGTGGTATGAAGTAGTCGGATTTTGGCATCCATTTTGAAGATGGGGAGTTGACCCAAGTGAAAAACAGAACTTGAAGGATTTGACAGATTAAGTGAGGTGTGAGACAAATCAAGGCTATCTCCCAGGCTATTAGCATGAACGGCTTTGTGAATGAGGTGTGATTTATTGAGATGAGGAAACCCGGGGGAGGATGGAATTTGGGGGAGAAATCAATAATTCTGTCTGGTACATACTACATTTGAGACGCATTGAAGACATCTGGGAAAATGGAGTAGGAGACAGACATGGTTATATGGAAAGCAAAGGAGAGGCCGAGGTTGGAATTAGTATGGCAGTGATCACAGTTCAGAGGTTATTTATAAGCTGGGATGGACCCAGTAAGGGTCATCTTGGTGGAGGGCTGAGGCCCAGGGCACTCTAATGTGGAGAATTCAGGAGGTGGAAGATGCTGCTAGGTCTCTGAGAAAAGATGGGCGGTGGAGTAGGAAGAAAGCTAGGAGATTGTGGTATCTCGAGAGACTCACTTGGCTTGGAGAGAGGGAGGGATTAAGTGCACTCTCCATCTCCTTTGGGTCCTTCTGCTTTTTTACATTTAGGTCACAAATATTTATACACAAGTGGTAGCTTTAGGTATCCCTGTCTTCTCCAGTCACAGCACTTGGGTTTGTTTCCTCTCCCTTTCTCCCTCAGTACCAGCTCAGGCAACTACCCGCTACACAAATGTCCCTTTCTTACTCCCAGTTTTCTCATGGTGCTTCTCTCTTCACTCGTGGGTGGATGTAGGACTCACCCAAAACCTCTAGGGGGACAGAGGTGGGGGGTATGTGAAGGACAACAAACCTCTTAAGCTTCCCCTCTTTTTCTGCCCACTGCTTCTGCCACAGTGCCAGTGTTCCTGTCCTAATTCCTCCTCCTCCTCTGACATCTCACAAATCCCAGCCTGCTTAGTTCTACTTTGTTATTTTGGTTAGTAATTATTAACCTTTTATTATGTACCACTAGATAGCATATATAGTCTCTGCTCCCATTCTTTATTCCTGTTTCTGATCATTTGAGTTTGGTTTTTCTTCCAAAAGTAAATAAATTGGCGTCTGCTCTCTGTACTCTCAGATCTCAGCCCGTTGTACCACTCGTCCTTCCCAACTCTCCAATAACCAGTGAAAGAGACTGACGTTGCCAGCGAGGGCAGATGTGTATTTTCTACAAGAAATTCTTGTCACTACGTGGTTATTAATCTTTGGGGTAGATGATGGGTCAAATGGATTTTTTTCTGGAGGTAGGCTGGGCCCACCACATCATATTAATGTTGTTTCTGTGATAAAGTATTCCTGAAGTTGTTAATAAGCAATTTACAATAAACTTTCAGATATAATCCATTTATAATTGAGGGGCTGCTTTGTGTATTTATAGCCATCTTTCCTAATTCTGTATCTATTATATATACATAGGTATAGGATGCGTATTTACCTATAATCTGTTATAGACATAATTAATGATTAATCTAAATTAAATTTTCTGAAATATGCAAGAGAGAAATATTAAAAAATTCTTATATATTAGTCTTCAGTTTAATTATAATTCACAGAATCATAGAACATTTAATTTTTTGCCTTTGACTTAATTGTAATTTCCCTTACTTTTTAAATTAATGAATTCAAAAGCATATTCCACTGCAGAAAACAAATGGTCCATAGGAATTAGACATTTTAAAGTTAATTATTATGTAAAAACAAATGACTTTTCATAATAAGTAATAGTTTCTAAAATTAATGTGTTCTATATTTTAATGTGATGCATTGTGAAATTACATTAGTTATCCATGATTGTTAGGTATAAATTTGAAGATTTTATGGAGAAACATAGCTTACATGGCAAAATCAATATGCTTGATTCTAATTTTTAAAATACAGAGAACATAGGATTCAAGTGCAAGCTATACATATATTTAAAGCACACTTAAAACACATTCATGTTTGTTATCACATTTTCACTACACAACAACCCTAGAAGGAGGGCTAATATCATGATCCGTATTTTATAGAGAAAGAGGTTATGACTCAGGAAGGTCACTAAAGGTCTGGGTGCTAGTGACAAATGTCTGACCCTGTCATTCTGATTCCAAATCCAGGTCTCTTGCCACTGCCTTGTACTGCCTTATATTTTCCAAGGGTTGTGGAATGCAGCATAGGTTTCAGTAACCACATGTCTAGCTTTTATTTTAGCTTGCTGGATGCCTGTGGAGCTGATTTAAGCCTTGAGCACCAAAGTCAATGATCTACTCTCTACTTGGAGTCAATCTGTACAGTTCCGAGCAAAAGAAGGAACTGGCGGCATCTCCCTTTGTGTTTCCAAAATATTTTATTTTTTTACTTAAAAAAATGTTCTTTTAATGTTTATTTTTGAGACAAAGTGAGAGAGAGAGACACACACAGCATGAGCAGGGGAGGGACAGAGAGGAGACACAGAATCCAAAGCAGGCTCCAGGCTCTGAGCCATCAGCACAGAGCCCGATGCCGGACTTGTACCCATGAGCTGTGAGATCACGACCTGAGCCAAAGTCAGACACTTAGCTGACTGAGCCACCCAGGCGTTCCATGTTTTCAAAATATTTTAAACACTTAAAGGCACAACTTTGTTTCTACAACCCCACATGGCAATACGGTACTCCGGTGAGGAGTATGTGCTCTCACTTGTGGACTGTGAGGCACATCAGCAAAGTGGCTCTCAGACAATAAAACACTGGGAGGACATTCAGGCTCTTGGGGGGTTGTGGCACTGTTGGGGAAGGAACGACCAGAATTCACTTCCTCCCTGCTCCAGGGCTGTGGCTGTTGATTGTGACTGATAAGTGAAACAGTATTGTTTCTCATGTCTTACTGTTTGATTTAGGCATAGGAAAAGAAACATTTTCCTGCTCTCTTTTCCCTTTCTCATAACTCTTGTTATCATGGATCAGAGGTGGAGGGTAAATGAAATGTGGTGCTTTCAAATGGCTTTTAATATATAAAGAAGTCTAGAGGAATGTAGAACCCATGATTGATTTTAAGGTGGTAGTTCTTTCCAGGTGGGGTGGTTAGCTTTCAAGAGCTAAGGGAGGGGTGCTTTCAAGATATTTTTTCGCTATTGTATGATGGGTATGAGTTACCTTTGTAATTTCAAAAACAATAAAAGACTCTCTTTACAGTCGTTTTTAATCACTCTGAATAGTGCAAAGGAGACGTACTTCCCCAACTCAGAAAAGCAACTGAAGCTTTTTTGAGGAAGAAACGGCATATTCTCTTGATCAGAGTGAACTATTTCTGTATGGCCCTCAGGACAGCCACGGAAGGTGAGGGACATGCCTGGACCTCCCCGATATGGGCTCACCCGCCAGGAAAACTCCAGGAGGCCACAGCTATCCATGTGAACTCTTAAGTCAGTTTGGATTGGCTGTTTTCACTGTCGGTTTTTTTGATTAAATAGACCAGAATACAGTCAAGGGGAGAAATGTTCACTTATCAACAAAGTTGAGATGTTCTTTCCTAGTTCCCTGCAGTTTTTCGTATAATGGGGTGTTTTGGGGAGGGTATTTTGGAAAATATTATACTTCGATTTTTGATGAAAAAGTAGTATGTCAGGAGACTTAGTGGCATAACCTAGAATAAAACTTCTAATAGCCATTTCCTATTTAGACCATAGTAACAAAATTATTTAGAAAATAATAATGAGAATATAAATCAGTAACCGCTGATATCTTAGGTTTACCTTTCTTCTATCTTTTGCTTTAAGCACACGCAATACATACAGATGTAAAACCATATTTAAAATGGGAACACTCACGTACCAAAGACATTCATTACCTTTTGTTTTAACTTAACCTCTTTGTCCGTTATTTTATATGCTGATGTTCAAAAGTTTGAGCAAGAAGATCTGGTTCCTTCAGGCAAACCCAAAATACACAGAGATTTGCTTGATTTTATTATATGGACTGTTTTAACTCAAAATTAAAGAATGTAGCACCATTACCAATTAGTTATTAAGAAAAAAGCCTAATTCTGCATTTTGCCATAAAACACAGTTTTGGAAAACAGATACCAAAGAAATGAACAATGCTAAAATTGTAGAGTGTAAGGACTAAAAAAAGTTGATTTGTTTTTAATAACTCTCTTTATAATATGATCACGTATCATGTCAGATTCTCAGAACTGTCCAACTATACAGTGCTTTTCATTGTTCTCCAAGCCCCACATTGGGGAGAAATAGTAATTAAATATAACTGGGATTGTCTCTCCAAGAATAAAATTGTTTCAAAAATAACTAGAATTTATATCAATTACTGAAGTTTTTATTTCTATTTTTCCTCTTATTTCAAATAAAATAGTGAGAATTTGAAAACTCTACCGTTTTAAGAGGATAGTGATCTATAAAACTTATGTTTACCATCCATCCCTTTTTTTCATGCTCAGTAATTAAAAATGGCCATGGGCATTTTTTATCCACTGAGATTTACCAACTGCTATAGCTTTCAACATTTATAGAAGGATTTCTACACCTGCTTTTTTTTTTTTATGAAATAACCAAATATCAGAGCAGCTTGAGGTGTTTTCTTTAAAAAAAAATAATAAGTTTACCTCTAGGCCTCTGGTTTTCAGCAGATAGAAAGCACTATCATTAGCCTACCATCCGTTTTAATTTGAAATCCTAAGAACAAAAGTCATTAATAAGTCCTTTGTCATGGATTTTAAAAAAGAAGACGCCTTTTTAGTATTTGTATGTCATCATGCCAGGCCTAGAAAATTAGGCTAATTTATTATTTAAAACACTGGTGGGATTCCTAATTGCATTCATCATTAGATATGACACGTTTAGAACTGAGAACCATATCCAGTGAGAATTTTCCAGTTTGAATTTTGAAATAAAAATATTTTTCAAGAGATCCCTAGCTATTGCCTGTTACCATGGCAACAGTCCTATTTGTCTGAGAGCTCTGTCCGCTGCCAATGAGAGAGAGAGCAACGTCAACTAAACATACGAATACATCAAAGACAAATTCATATGCTCAATCTGATCAGCTCAATTAATGTAAGAACAGAAGCTGAAGGGGGTTAAAAGAGGGCACCCATTCAGGATAGACGAAGCCCCTTTTAGCAGAATATACACGCCGGCCTTTTGGGGGAGGAATTTAGCACACTGTCAAAAACATTATCAGAAAAAGAAAGTACTAGGCCTCCTACACCTAACAGATATGAAGCTGTCAGACAAAGAATAGCACTATTCATTAAATGACACTTATTTTCTCCCACTTTACAAGAATACAGCGAACAAAACAAGCAGGGGAGCAGCTGAGAAAGACACTTTTTTCTTTTGCTAGTGATGACAGACATGCAGCAATTATGGTGATAACTAAGGAATACTAAACAAGAAGCCAGCCTCCATTCTGTTTATCACCTTAAATTTTATGTTACTAAATTTGCATGCAACTCCTGTTTTGTTTTATTATTTATGTCTGGAAAAAATTAGATGCCTTTGTTTTTAACATGGTGCCTTGAGTTTGGTGTAGCATACCTCTAAACTCTATGAATTCGCTCACTTTTCTTGTTATATGGCCATATCAAGTTGAAATGCTTTTGAAGTAAGACATTCCCAAAGCACAACAAAACTGCTGTTGTCAATGTGAGGTGTGTGTGGGGCTTGCACGGGGCGGGGGGGGGGGGGGTTCATTAGTGTAAAGGGAGATATCATACATCTGCAGTTTTTTTTTTAAGAGATAGAGTGAATGTTGTATTAATTGCCACCTTTGCTCTAATGCTTCGTTTTACATGGTGAAATGTTTTATGGTGTATGTGTATTTAATGGATCCTTTTTTTTTCCCTTTGGAGAAGTTATAGGTGGTAGGTAGTAGAGACTGGCTTATAGGGTCTGTAACAGGTGGAGGCAAGTAGGAGTTCCCGTGAGATTGTTGCCTTTTAAGAATCTTATGCTTAAACCATGATGATCTGATTTAAGGCCCATTATCAATAGTCTGCTACTTATATCTGCATGATCGTGGACTGATTGATACTGACTTTGTAGCCATGTGCTCCATAATGCGCTGTCAGGAAATGCTGACAGATGCAATGAAAGAACAATAAATGTGGGGCAGCCGTAATGTAAAGGTCCAGCTAGGCTGTATGAAAACTGATAGCTAGTATATTGGCTCCTATGTTACCATATACACCAGTCCCTTTGAGAATTTAGTGGGTGAGTGAATTAAAATGGTCTCCTGATACCCAGAAGGGGGAAAAAAAAAGATCTTCATTTAAGGAACTTGCCGACTTTGCCAAAACATTGCTTTATAAGAACAGAGCCAAGATTAAAAAAAAAAAAAAACAAAACTCTTTTACTCAAAAATCTAGGCATGTCTGACACATATGAGAAACTATTTCTTAAAAATCAATATACACAAAAAAGCACTATATCCTTTTTATGGTACTTAATCTATTGGTATAAAATTACAAAAGGAGACATTTTATTAGAATTCCTATTTTAAATGTAAGCCATTTGATACTGTTTTTTAAAATTCTTGATCTTCAACTCAGTGCATGAATATAGCTTGTACTCTGCCGGTGTGGGTTTTTAACAAATAATTAGGATAATATTAATATGAGGGTATGAAAGTTATCCTCTTCTCCCTAGTCTTAAAATGTTGCTTTGAAAGATGTCATCTTGGACTGTAATTTAAAATTTTATCATACTTCTTCTTGTTTATGTTATTTTACAGATGGCCTCTGTGTTCTTAAACATCAGTTAATAATTCTTAGTATTTAAAGATGTAATCAACATTCCAAGGTGGATGTCTGAAATAAAGTAGAATTCTAATACATTTTAACAAATTACTTGTTCCAAAAGTAAGATCACATATAATGATATCTTCACAAATCAACAGAGATGCTGATATTTAGCCTTAATCTTTCCTCCTTTGATTGGAAAATGTAGACTGTGTTGAGTACTTACATATTTCCACTGTTGAGTCCCTTGCAGTACCTACATGTAGTGATGGGAGCTAAAGTCAAAGCTGCATTGATAATTTGATTCATGTCCTGATGGAAGGAAAGTAAAAGTTACCTTCTTTATTTACAGAGTTCTCAAAAATGTTTTGGGGGCGACTGGAGAATCTAATGATATAGGGGGAGTTGGTGAGAATAATTTGCTCGGGTGAATTTAATCTTTGATCCAAACCTTTTTATATTAATTTGCAACATTTAAAATGACATTCAAAAGCAAATTTTCAGGATGAGAAAAAACTGAGTCTAGCAGGATTTTTTAAATGCTGCCTTCTGAGAGTACTCAGAGAATATTCTGAGCAGATCATTGACAGAACACGCCTACGACTGTAATTGTGTACATTCAGGAGAATGACTTTTTTATTCCATATTATTGACATAATAGATTGAGTCATCATTACTGTCTGATATGCAAAGGCCTGGTTTAAAACTCTTCTGCGGATCCTCTTTAGCACGCAAAATATTGACACAATAGATGATAATGGCTCCTTTGGAGCCATTAGGACCCACCTTGTCAGGGCCCGCTCAGACATTTCTTAGCAGGTAGCATGCAGGCTCTTGACATGATAGATCATAACAAGTCCAAAGGAATAATTATCATTTCTTAGATTATACCATACTTGGGAATTTCATAGTTTATTAAAATTAGAGCATATTATCACCACTGTGAGTTTTAATCCATTAATTATAGCCTATTAGTAATACACAATTCATACACACCCACAATGTATGTTAAAAAATACATAAACAAACCAGATTACATGCAGTTAAGTACACTTTTCCCTGTCTAGGAACTTAAAGAAGTCCACCCTGATTGTGATGAATATTCATAAAAAGCAGTTCATTCTCAGCCTTATACCTTTTATGCCAAGAGTCAGCCTGGAGCAAATTTTTAATGTCCACAGCCTAGACCTTTGAAAGTAGAGATGCCTAATGGAGAGAGTGACAGAGGTTGAGCGACACTGACTGTGACAGGCAGGAGCTCTGGTGGACACCCATATAATTAGATCTTTGTGTGGTCTGGTTAGCGAAGACAGAACTTGATGTTTTACTAACAAAATCATTTGAAAAGAAAACTCATTCCCTCAAAGTTGAGGCTGTTTCCCAAGTACAGAAGTGAAAATAAAATTTGCATAGAAAAATTTCCTGGTAGTTTTGGGTAATATGTATTCTTGTGGTGTAAAAGCTGAAGTGAGTGATGTTGGATTGGCCTGTAAGGAACGCATCCTGCTTTTTCTTTTCGTGGGAAGAGTTTTTATTGTGTTGAGATTAGAGACAAATATAAATTATATTATACAATGTGGCAAGCCATTAGCTTTTCATAAAAAGAAATTTTATCTGCAGTGAAAAGCTTTTGATCTTGAGGACTTTGTGGAAAGCTTTTTAAGTTTGATTTTTGGTGGTGTTTGTTATTTGGTGTAAGTGTCATTATTGGCGTACAGAAATTATGTCAGGTAGTCTGCCTATTTGCGTGGCAGGGCGGTGCATTTAAAGAGTGTCGTTTTTGAATTTTCATTTAAGAAAATGTGAACTCAACTTGTATTTCAAAGCTTCAATAAATAAGCCTTAATTAGATCACACAGAAGAAAAATGGTTTTCTAGCTTCTACTGGTCACAGATTATTGTTTTCCCATAGTTTAATGCTGGTTGTGTTTTCAGATTCTAAGCAACATCATAAGCTTCAAAAAGAGGAAAGAAAGAAAGAAAGAAACCTAAAACAAAGCAATTGCTTTGAACTTACAAACTCATTTTGACACAGAAATTCCCTTTCCCCTCTTGTTTAGCACTCTTAGAGAATTAGAGTAGACCAACGCAGTTTCTGTTACTGCAAAAATGCAGTGGCATAAACCTATTGCACACTGGAGGTCACCCTTGCTATTTACAAATTTTCGACACTTTTACGGAACAAAAGTAGACCCTGCATACTTTTAATATGTACCACAGTTTGCATGATATTTTGATACAAATACATGGATACGATGCGTCTTCCCTGTATGGTCAGTCATAGTAAGTGCAATTAAGGAACCCATTATAAAAATCTTATGGTTGTCTGATTTTTCAGATGAAATAAGCAAATGACAAGAAGCTTTTCAAGACAAAACTGGAAGCTTTCATTATATATTGCATATGATGGATTTTGAAAATCTTTCCAAATTGTTATAACAGAATTCTGGAGTAGAGTTCTTACACATTTCCTATTCAATAATTTGTCATATTTTTTTTTTACCGCATTATTTCTGGAGATAACTTTACCCTGCTTAATTAATGCTTATGGCTTGTTGATAAGAAAAATGACTTCTTGGTAATGTTATTTCCACATAATTTATTGTGGTATGCTAAGTAGTTGACCATGTTCTGTTTTTCCACCATGTTACTTTCATGTTTTTATGTCCTTTCGACAAAAAACAATAATGTATTATTCTACTATGAATAAAAATGTATTTCTTTAAAAATTTACTCAACAGCCATGATGTACATAAAAATGAAATTATTAAACTCAAAAAGAACTCTGGTTTTTGCAAATATCTCAATGACAAAACATAAAACTGAAGAAAAAACACTTAGTCTACATCTTGAAGCCATTCAAAATAGCAGCCAAAGATAGACTGGGGAGTGTCTAATTCCTTTTCAGTGAGAATATTCTGAAAATCTAAGGGTTCATCATCTGGGAGCCGTAACAAGCAAAGTGTGAAGTTTTACAGAGAAAAAAAATATGCATTTTACTTATTTTCCCTTGAGATATAATGTGAACATCATGCATTTTTCCTGATGCATAGTACCTTAGCCAATTTTCTTTCTCACAATTATTTTATAACAGTTCTAATCTTTCATTAAACGGATCCTTTATAGTTTCATAAATGTCTAACATAATATGTCAATTATTTGGCACAAGGGTCAGAGGTCAGAAGTGAGTTAAAATAAGGGATAATGGCTTTAACAGATTCATATGAGGTAGCAAGATCAAGGGAGCAGAGGGCACGCCATCAGGTTCCCTAGTCAAAGACTGAAGACATCCAGGGATATGTGTCCCGTAAGGGAGCACTTCAGACCGTCTATGCTGTTTATACCATGTGAGGTTTCATCCACTCTCCTTTTCTCTCCCTGTTTAAGGTTCACTGGAGGGAATTGATGAGCCATCCCTCAGGCTCCAGATGGTTGATTTGTACAAACAGAAGCAACTGCATAGCATCTCCTCCTTTCAACTTGCTTTTTGAGACAAGCCGGCATTGCGTCCCATGTCTCAGATCCCCCCTTTTGAATCTAGTCATTCTGTCCCTTGTTGAAGGCTCAACAGGGAGCATCTCCATGAAGCCTTTCCCAAACACTCTTGCACCACAGCTCTCTTTCACAAATAGTAGAGCACTGACTGTATCTCATTCTGGGTCTAATATGTCAATCTTGAGGTTTTTATTTTAACAGAAACCGTGTGTTTGTCTGTTTCATCTCACGATGGAGTCTGTATATCCATTTGCAGCAAGTACTGTCTTTTTTTTTATCCTATAATCCTAACTGGACACTGAACAGCTGGAAGTAATCTCTCACTCCTCAGAGCTCCCACAGCACCTCTTTTGTAGCAGTTCTGTGACCCTTGTCACCTCATACTTTCTATTAGTTGTTTGAGAATGTGTTTTCTATCTCCTCGGCTAAAATGCAAATTCTGTAGGAGCAGAACTCTGTCCTAGACATCGTTATATCCCACACTATCATCCCCACAACACCACATTTCCGCCATGTTTTCAGTTAAAATTTTCAGCAACTTAACTAGCATTTCTTGAATACCCTGGTACAGAGCACTCTGCTAATTGCTCAGTATGACATACATAAGCTTTCATTGTTTATACTGAGAAGGAGCCTATATACAGTGGGGTGCCTGGGTGGCTTAGTCGGGTGAGTGTCTGAATCTTCATTTCAGATCTGGTCATGATCCCAAGGTCGTGGGATGGAGCCCGTTGTCGGGCTTGTGCTGAGAGCGCAGAGCCTGCTTAAGATTCTCTCTCCCTGCCCCTCTGCCTCTCTCCCTTACTCGTGTACATATACACACTCTCTCTCTAATATAAAATTTTAAAAAAATAAAAAAAAAATACAGCAGGAGAGAGAGTAATCAATGTAATTGAAGAACATGACCAGAGCAGGATGAATGGAGAGAACATTGAGTTGTGGCGGAGAATGGAAGTAGCCATTTTCAAGCTTTCAGTTAGATATTTGCTAATGTGGTGAAGGTTGCCTTTAAATCCAGGTTCGGTGGTGTGGTTTGTGACAAAAACTTCTTCTCTGGGGGATAGGAGAAGATCCTGAATGGAAACAATTTTCATTCAATCCTATCTCACCCAAAGGAGCAATGGCCAAAAGGCCTCTTATGTTTGAGCCCCTGAATCTATCTCAGGACAAAGGGGAGGAAACATTTTGCAGGAAGCCAGTCCTAACACATTTATGAATGAAAGAGTGAATACAGGTACTCATTCTGATATTTATTGGTTGAACAAATCAAAAAATGAATAATCCCATCTTAAAACACAAGAGTTCTTTGTATTTAGCAAGAAACTTTGTGCTTCCTATGTAGAAAATCTAGACACCCTTAAATTTATGTTTATACCATGTGCCTTAAATATTTTCATAACAAATTTCTTTTCCTTCTGGAATTTTACTAACTTCCTTTTACTTTCAGCCCAGTAACTGAGAAGGCTGCTTGAGGTCTTAAACCACTACTAGATTTAAACCCCCTTGAGGAAAAGGCTACATCTTACCGTTCTTTTTTTTTTTTTTTTTTTTTTTTAATGCTTTCATTTTTGAGAGAGAGAGACAGAGACAGATACAGAGCATAGGTTGGGGAGGGGCAGAGAGAGAAGGAGACACAGAATCCAAAGCAGGCTCCAGGCTCTGAGCTGTCAGCACAGAGTCCGACGCGGTGCTCAAACTCACCGAGTGTGCGATCATGACCTGAGCCGAAGTTGGACGCCCAACTGACTGAGCCACCCAGGCGCCCCTGCGTCTTACCATTCTTTATCCCACAAGTGCTTACATTCTAATTTAAATTAGTTTCAGAGTAGAAAAGAAATTGAGTGTAATGGAGAGAAGACACTGTGTCGGGTTCTGAGGAATCATGGACTGACCGCCCCTGCAATACTTTAGGCCAGAGGGTCTTGCCATCAGCAGAAACACTTGATAAATGTGGATTGTATTTAACTTCATTTTGCCACAAATAACACCTGAATTTGTGAGAGATTTAGTATAGAAAAACCCTTTAAAATCGCTATTCAGTCTACAGCCCATGATTAAACCCTTGCTTATCTACAATAAAAATGACCCATGCTCTTTGCCCCCATAACCTTTTAGTCTACCAACAGCAATTTGATTCTTGGTATCTAACTAGAGAAGTTACTTTATAATACCAATCAACAAATATTTCCTGCAAGTGAGATTTCCAAAAAACACTAAAGGAGATTAACCAAGATGAAGGAATGGTCCTGCCTTCAATATTACCATATTTGGCAGAAGAAAAAAATTAAGGTAATGAAAATATAGTGTATTGTGTGCTAAGTATCTAATGGAAGGAGATTCCATGAGGACCCAAAGGAAGGTAGTCTCTCTTTTTGATGTGGAGTAGTTAATATAATTTTGGAAGAAGTGGAACTTGAGCTGGAATAGGGAGGATGAAATCAGGTTCAGGTTATAGGGCTGGTTGTTAGCATAAAGCAAATGATGTGAACAAAGATCCAAAGGCTGAAAATGTATGTCATTTTGAGGAGACCATGAGCGAACCATTTGGCTTGAGTAGAAGAGAACTAGCTGGAAAGATAGTTTGGAACCAGATCACAGTGGGCCTTAAGTTCCACAGGAAGGAATAATCCTTGGGTTCCTTGGGTTGGGGGGCACAGTGACAGGGTAAACAATATTTTTTATATTTGAGTTGTAAAACTGTAGTAATTGAATGAATCTCATGGATCAGACTGACGGGGGGCATTGGTGATGGGGGGTGGGGTGTGGGGTCTATGATTAGGAACTAAGACCAGAGTGAAGAGGCCCACAGGAGGAACTAAGGAGTATTTTTTATACTTAATTTTTTTTTTTACATCCAGAGCCCCATACACATCTCTTTGTCTTTGAAGTTGGCTTACAGATTATTAGTGATAAATATATGAATGTAGATTATCTAGAGGTTTTTAGAAATCTACCTGAGAAGATGTAACAAGATGTCCTCTTAAATATTTTATCAATATTGTGAAAGAATGTGTGGCAAGTGCTGACATGTAGCAGAATCACCTGCAGAGATGGTGTGGCTACATAAACCCAAGCTCCCTTCATTAGGTGCCTCATCAGACTGCCCACGAATGACACCTGGGCATCTGTATTTGTAACCAGCTTTGTAGGTGGTTTGGATGCTTCTTAAGTTTGAAAACCATGCCCATGACGTGTTCTTTCCTTTGTGCTTTCTTCATTTACCATTGTTAAGGCGATCAACTACTTGAACAAATTATAGAAAGGAATGTTTGCTCCACCATCCATACTTAAATATTGATATCAGTATTGTTAATCATATTTTGATAATTTCCCTTTAATGTCTATATTTTCTCAAAATGATCCATTCAAATTCACTGAGAAGAGTAATTTAAAAAAAATCATCATCAAATTTAACTGAGGGTTTAGTACAATGTTAGAACCTATCTACCTGGGTAGGATTCCTAGCATCCTATGAAAGTAAAATACTTCATCAAAAGTTATAATGGACATTTCCCTTGTGTGGAAAAAAAAATGTGGCTGTTACTTCCATAGCCTTTTAATGTGGTTCTGGAATTGCCTAGATGGTCCATTACATTAAATCATTTTGTCAATTCTTAAATGATGATGGCATACCAGAACTAAACAAACTCTTTTCCAATATATTTATCATCTTCTGAATTCAGGATTTTACAGTTATAATGGTATACTTATTCGTCTGGATGACTCTCAAAGGCAATAAAATCCAAATATATTCTTGATTTTGGGAATCAGTGATGTAATTAATTATGGGAAATAAACTCAGATCTCATATGTCTCCTTTTTATCTCTCAGTAAAACCAGTCATGTGATATATATATATATATATATACACACACACACATATATATGAATAAAATATACATTAACTCAAATTGTTATCACTGTATTGCTTTGTTAATTATTTCAAGTTTTCTCCTTTAGGGATTTTTGTAAGCATTAGGATTCAGGCCACTGGAGGGGTGGGCATGGTTCATGGTGAGGCAGTAACATATATATTCTCCCAGTAGGTAGAAGGTGTCTAAATAAGGTTGTAAGTATACTAAAATAATTTCCATTATGACAAGTTCTGTATCACTTATTAAAAGTGCAAGAGTTAGACGTCAGTTCTGCTTCAGGCACTATCTGAATCTATTACTATCTTTGAATCCTTTTATTGGTACTTACATAATCACCTTTTACATTCACAAATAAGTTACTGAGTTTCTCTGTTGATAGTCATGAAAACAAATTTTAATTAAGTTTGGCATGTCAAAACCCTTTCTTGGGTTTTATGTTTGATGTACCATGCCACATTTTCAATGAATAAAAAACTGCCTCCTTGCATATTTATTACACATTCTGTTAGTGAGGTTTTGTTACACAAGCAGTTGCCTTATTATTTTTTACACCTGCACTTTGATATCACAGTGGTTCATTGTCAATCGACGTAATGTATCAGAAGTGGCACGGCTAATGAGCACACAGTTGCCTTTAGTTCATTTTACATCGTGAAACTCTACTGGGGAATAGGCTATAAAAATTGGGGGAAGGGTTCTGACATTTTATAAATGTCATATGTCAATCCTACTCTGTGGTGGCTGTGAAACACTGCATTCTGATGGTATCATAGTCATATGATAGGCTGTTTTCACTAGCAGGCAATGAGACTTTTTTTTATTATAGCCCTAAAGAAACGTACGTGTGTGTGTGTGTGTGTGTGTATGAGAAAGAGAGAGAGAGATTTTTGTTTTACAAGTTAACTTTAAGCCTTTAGGCTCTTGTGCGTGAATCCGGAAAGCTTGGTCATTTTATTAATATAAGTGAGTAGAAGCAGTATTTTGATGGCTTAAAGTAAAAAAAGTGACATGAAAACTTAAATTAGACTTTTGTTTTATTAAACACAATATTTTGATCTTTGAACAACAGTAATTGTTATTTATTTTATGGTTCCATAAATTTGAATTGGAATTTGTATTTCAGAGAAGGAAAAAGTCAGGGCATAATATTTAAACTTGACCTTTGTCTTAAGGTATGTGTTAAAAATTTGTTGATGGTATACAAGGTGTTATCAGGTAAGTTAGTTTTTCCTCAGTGCATGAGGTTTGGATTTTGTAAATAAGAAGAATTACATTACTAATTTCAAAATAACAGGTGTGTTTTTCTTTTTATTATTTTTAAGATTTTATGGACTTTCCTTTGTCTTGTGATAACTATAGAGTTATGAACTCAAAATATGATAGCAAAGGGCAGGTGGATTGTTTTCAGCTTTGAAATACTTTTATTTTTAAACTGGTTAATATTCAAATTTTTTTGTTTATTCTGAGACAGTGAGAGAGAGAGTATGCATGCAAGCAGGGCAGGGGTAGAGAGAAAGGGGGGAAGAGAGAATCCCAAGCAGGCTCCATGCTGTCAGCACAGAGCCTGACTTGGGACTCGATCTCATGAATCATGACATAGTGACCTGAGCTAAAATCAAGAGTCAGACACTTAACCTACTGAGCCACCCAGGCACCCCTTAAATATTTTAAAATTGAGAAATTTCTTTCCTTCAAGGCCTTTGTGCATATGTGTGTGTGTTGACCATTGTTAGAGGGGTCCTTGAATGGTTCACTTGGGCCACTGACCAACCAGAAAGCAAAGAGAGAGCAAAAAGGGCAGTGGGAACTGTGGTTTCAGGGGAATAATAATACCATACTTAAATGAGATCCAGCATGCCTGGTCACCTCTCATACCAGGCTCAAAACTGCAATACTAACTGCAATTATGTGATGTCTTATCATCTCCAGGCATCTTCACTTACAACAATCCCAGCCTCACACTTTTGCTGAAAGGAAGCAAATGTTACTTTCTTTAGATTCAGAGAAATGACTTGTCTTGTTTTCATATATCTCATAACTTGTAAGTAGCAGAGGCAGAATTGTATCATGACTTATAATTTCTATCCTAGTGCTCTTTCTACCACACCAAGTATTGGCTCTGTAAATATTTGCTTCTTCCCACATGCTGGATTTTTATGTAAACTTAGTAATTTTTAATTTGAAGCAAAGGTGAAATTTATTGGGGTAGCTGGGTGGCTCAGTAGGTTGAGCGTCAGGTCATGATCTTGCGGTTTGTGAGTTCGAGCCCTTAATCAGGCTCTTTGCTGACACCTCGGAGTCTGGAGCCTGGAGCCTACTTTGGATTCTGTGCCTCCCTCTCTCTCTCTGACCCTCTCCCCCATCTTGCACGCATGTGTGCTCTAAAAAATAAATATTAAAAAAATTTTTTTTAAGGTGAAATTTATTACATGTCTTCTAGGCCAGAGGTGCGTCATCTACTCTCTATTTTCTGGGCATGATCTAATGTTGATTGAAGTATTCAGTGATTACTATTCAAAGAATATGGTGAGAAACTAACTGCTTCCTAAGATCCAGGTGACAGGAGGATACAACCTTCTGATGACTCGCTTAGTGCACAGGCGTCACTCTCGTGACTTCAATATGTTGCAGGCCTTGGGAACCTGTGTCCCATTTTACAGGGATGAGTTAGGTAGGGGTGTGGGGGAGCCTTGCCATGGAAAATCACCATAGCTTTCCTCCCTTCCTGCTAGGACCCACTTAATGCTTTTAATGACTACATTAGAATATGGACATCCTAGTAGAAAGGACAATGGAAATAAGTCGGGGTTTTTTTTTTTCAATTTTTTTTTTAGAGTTTATTTATTTTTGACAAAGAGAGAGACAAGAGCATGAGCGGGGGAGGGAGAAAGAGACACACACACACACACACACACACACACACACACAGAATCCGAAGCAGGCTCCAGGCTCCGAGCTGTCAGCCCAGAGCCCGACGCAGGGCTCACAGACCGGGAGATCATGACCTGAGCCGAAGTCGGACGCTCAACCGACTGAGCCACCCAGGCGCCCCGGGAATGAGTCCTTTTAGTAGTGACAACTTTAACTTGTCAAGTTGCATTTGAATATTCTATTTTATAGGACTCCAACTCTTCTTCATAATGAAATATGTATTTCAAGTTTTAAAAATTCTCTACTCCAAAATTCAAACTTGACCTTTTGTGAAATTTTTACTGAAAAGGCCGTTTTGGAGGAAATTTTAGAATCCTATCTACTAAGAAACGCTGGTATTTAAACTAGGAACATTTCAGACTGCTCAAGGGGGAGGCAGTTTGTTTTGCATTGCAAATGAAAATCATTTCTGATATATGGACTGATTACATTGACTAACCATAATATATGTTTTAGTAAGCATGTCTTTTTAAAATTTTTTAGTGAAATTTGGGCCTAAGAGTCCTAATTTAATATTTATTTATTTATTTATTTATTTATTTATTTATTTATTTAATGTGTATTTTGAGAGAAAGAAAGAGAACCAGTGGGGGAGGGGCAGGAGAGAGAGAGAAAGGGAAAGAGAGAGAGAATCCCAAGCAGGCTCCAGTGAGGTCAGTGCACAGGGCCCGATGTAGGGCTTGAACTCACAAAGTGTGAAATCATACACCTGAGGTGAAATCAAGGGTTGGACGCTTAACCCACTGAGCCACCCAGACACCCCCTAATTTTATATTTTAACTTTAGGCTTATACTTTCATTTTGAGGTATTATTGGAAAAAATCTTAAGATACATTGTAACTTAAGAAGATTTAGAAAATTCTTTTTTAAGCCCAAGATGCCGTTTCTTCTATTAGAACTAAATAGAAACCGTGAGCAATAGTAAAAGTTTTGTGTAGTAAAAGTTAGGCTTCATTTGTTTTGCTTTTTTGTTTTCAGAGTATGTCCCTAGCAAATTGTGTGTTTGATGAACTTACAAGTAATTTTAACTTTGTCTGCTATTGAAACAATTGATGTGAAGGTGCTTTTTACAAATGGTAAGAGTAGTACTGAGTTTTACTTTTAAGTGTGGTTGTGAGCCAACAGAATCCCCTGCTCTTCTAGCATCTGAAAATAACTGTGAATTACAACTTTCATTTCCTTTAAATGAAGGAGGCAACAATTTGAAAATACTTCTTTCTCAGAGTTGGTTTCTCAAGTTAGGTAGGGCATGCTGAAAATAAGAACTTTTTTTTTTTCGGCAGTTATTGTTGTAAATACTATGCCTAAATTATGAACTGTAAATACATTGTTAGAGACATGCCAAGAGTAGACAACCCATTAAATTTTCTTTGTTAAAACTATCCAGTTCTGTTGTTGGGTAAGACAATTTATTCATACAATCATATAAAAATCGTATTTAATAAAGAGCAATCCAAGGCAAGGAGAAAAAAATGTCTTTATCCATAAGCAACCAGATGAGAAATGGATTTTTATTCAGTCAGATCCTTTTAGTCAATGAAACAGCATTTTCATGCATATTGCTCTCAAGTGATAATTAATATAGTCTAATTCAGGACATGATGCCTGAATTGATGTACTGTCATCAATACTCCATGTTAAAATCAAACCTTGACAGGGGTTTAACACCCTGGAACAGGTCATCATACGATAATACTCTTTGCCTCTCAGTATTTGTCTTCAACCAAGCAAAGTATTACAAGATGGGGTAAGAAAAAAAAAAAAAGGAAATAATTACAAATGAAGAGTGACGCGAGCTGTGAATAGAACATATGTTAGGCTAGGCAGAAGCATCAGTGAATTATATCATTTCATGATGAAGCGGCACTGGGGCTGAACGGGCCTATTTTAAACCTTGATGTATTTTATCTCTACTGTATTTGGACTGTCATCTTTGGAGAAAGACTTGGTGTAATTGAGAGTCAACTCCAATCTGCATGACTCGAGCGTGAAGTGGGGGCCAGGTGAGCACTGCTATGAGGCCAGGGAAGCTTCTAATAAGATAAAATGAACAATCACCTTTCGTGCCTTACAGTTACAAGTGCATTCTGTGAAATACAGCATTCAGAGTTCTGGCTTACAAATGTCATTCATGTTACAGAGTTTGGGAACTGTTCTAATGATTCGTATCTAAAAGGAGGCCACTTTGTCTTAATGTTCGCTTTAGGGGAGACAGAATCAAAACCTGGTTTATGATAGGCTTTCCTTGTGAAAACGTATTAGATGTAATCAGCATAATTTGGTCATAATGTGTTTTCATTATGTTTGATTTTATTTGGCCATTTCACTAAAATCCTTGTCATTTTTGCACATAGTAAGCAAAACACTCTTGAACACGCACTCACATGGCCCCTTCTTGCTTGAAATTTACCATGATAACTTCTGGCTGAAGAAATCACTCGCCTCTCCGAATACTTTAAGCACTTAGTCCCTACACCTGTGTTCCCCATTTCATAATGCTTTCTGTTTTCCCTGTGCAAGTCCGTCTCCTCACCTAGACGGTGCGCTTCTCAAGGGCACAGCTGTAAATTCATGTTGCTTATCAGCCTTGTGTAACAGGTAGTCAGCAGCCTTCCCTGCTGAGTGGGAATTCAGCAGAAGGTGGCATTAACTCCTTCTCAGATTCAGGGAGTGGTTCAAAGTGGAATAGGCTGTACACAACTGTTAGTGATAAAGAAGGTCATAAAAACTCTGTGATTCAGTATGCGGTATAACCATGTCATGTTTCTTAAGCATTTTCTATCATTCACTTACTAATCCTCAATAAAAAATAAAATCTGTCTCTCTGGAAGACTGATGAATTTCAGCTCAGCCCATGGCAGCTGAGTTCCATGGACAATCTAGCAAAGTAGGGAGCATTGACTGCTCTCCCTTTTTATTCCCCTGTCCTCTTTGTTTCTCCCTCCCCCTAGAATGGACTACTTGTCAATTGTGTTCTTGCCTGATGGTAACAGAAAAGTTGCTCCCTTTCTTGTCCACCTATCACAGAAAAGTTGAAAGAATATGGATAAGTTCTTCTGAAATACATAGTCATCATTTTGTGGAGACATGGCCTTGGATCCTTATCCTTTAGAAAGGTAAATAAAAGCAGATCTCACTATTCATTTCGGATTTGGGGAAGTTTTATATGAATTTTAGTATTGATAAATTAATATGGTTTCCTGTTGCAAAACAGCATGTGTCTAGCAAGATATGTTTTCATTGCCTTTAAAATACAAACTGAAATTTATCAATTACCATCACATTTTTGACAACTCTGCATACACAACCTACTTAATTTTCTTAAAATTTGATAGTCATTGAACTTAATTCAGTAAATTTTAATGTGTATTAGTAATGGAACAATTGACTAAGATCAAATTACAACTTAAAAATATATAAAATTTGGGAGCTATTTCTTAGGAAATGCCTGTTAATATAAAAACAAATAACAAGAATGTATCATTTTAACATGATTAAACCAAGGTTAGGAATATACACCTTTACAAAGATATTAAATGTGAATCTTCAGAGAGGAAGAGAGGGTTTATACTACCTTACTATATGGCATCTTTTATCCCAACATTTAAATTATTTTGAAATATATTATACATATTAAATATTTCTCATCACCTCCTAATATGTGTAAAACTGGTTAAGGTATATAATACCTTACCAAATAAGCATTTGGTAAGGTATCATATATGTCATATTGTGATACCAGTTTTGCCAGTTAAATCCTTAAAATTATGCTTTTCCATTTGCAAAATATTAACAAGGAGTCTTAGAGGAATTATATATATATATAATATATATATATAATATATAACATTTATAAATATTATATATGTAATATACATAACAATACATATATAAATATATATTTTCTTCTATTCAATAATTTCCCCTATTTAATAATTTAAATTACTAAAAATAATTTAATAATTTTGTCTAAGTCACTTGTCCATTAAAAATCAGTTGATTTTGTCTTAGATATGTGCCCTCATTTTTCAGATGAGAAACAGATACAAATGTTTAGTAATTTTTACCAAGACAAGCTGAAATAGTTAATGGCTCTAGTTAAGGAACTCATGAATGCTGACACTGTTCCTTATTCTAATACATTTCAAAAATAAATTATCTCCTTTTACTTAAGCTCCCAAAAGCCATTTAAACTTTCATAATTATTATTAGCACTGTATCTCTGCCTTCAGTATTAAACTTTTAAGTGTCGAAATAAAATTCACATTAGAAATTCCAAATTATGAGGGAGCGTAGAATTCACCTTAACAAGTGAATAGGCGTGAATATGCGTAACGCTATATATAAACCTGAACGAAGAAGGATTTACATGTATACACATTAAATATAAGAATGAATCCAAAGCTATCCAGCCAATCCTTAGGAAATGTTATAGGTTAACTTTTATGGAACTGGATCAGTTATGTAGAAAAAAATTGAAAATGCTCTTAAAATGGAATGGAAGCAAACAAAAAAAAAGCCTTTTGCTTTCTAAGTGATGTGAAAGATGCTGAAGAGAAGGTAGTGAGTTTATACATCTCGGTAACCTGCTTATCACTCATATCCACACAGTGTGCTTTGGACATTACCTTACCCTGTTGCATACCCTCACAGCTGATGAAAAAGGAAAGCTTGGGTCATACCAAATATTTCTATGTGTTGAGACATTTTTATATCTTCATAACTACCTTGCCAGCTGATTTTCCAGCTGCTCAAATACAATATGAACATATTCAAAGGAATCTCACTGCTGGTACTTTCTGGAAGGAGGCACATCATCAATTCAAAAACTAAAATCCTCAAAGAAATCTGATCTTGGCATCCCTGTAGATTCAGAACCCTCCTCACTTCCTTCTAATATGCAAGCAACAAAAATCTACATGAATGAGATGTGAGAAAGGAGGGGAAAAAGAAAGGCCGTAACAAAGTGAGCAAATAAATAACCTGGAACCTCAAAAATACAGTACAGAAATTTCCTATGGTAGTTCAAATGAGTTCTTTCAGTTCCAAAAGGGAAGAGTGCTTAAATCCCACACAAATAAACACTGCCTTCAAAATTCTAGGCATTTTTAATCTTGGCTTCCTCTGAGCTGATGATAACTTGAAGAGATCAGCATTTTCTCCCAGTCTCCTAAATTGTGCATTTTTATCATAACTACACTATGGAAGAAAAGAAGAAACTAATGACATCAGTAAATTGCATAAAGCTCCTATTTAAGTCAGTGACATACTGAGCATATTTGACACCTGGAGCAGATCATGCTTAACACCCCCATTCTACACCACAAAATTATTTTCAGCAACAATCATAAAGCAAAATGAATAATAACAGTGATGATGATGATGTCTGGAGGAGGGGGACATACATAGTGAAAATTTTCTTTCATTGAACTTGGAGCATGTAGTCATTTTTATCAATAAAAATGATAAATAATAAAATAAATATTTCAGTACCAAAAAGAAAAACAGTAATTGACTTACATCTTATAATGACATTGATTTCTTTTTAGAAAAAAACATTTTTATTCTTTAAATTTTAAAAATTTCAACACAAATGAGAACTACTCCAAGTGATCATACAGAAGAAGAGATTAAAGTAACTCAAGTTCTCTTTCTTTGTCTTTATCCCGGTGTGCTATCATCAGTTATTTCAAGCCTACTGTTTAAACACTGGAGTATGTCATAGAACAGGAGTTGGAGACATCAGCTGCACTTGAAGCCAGTAGCAGAGTTTGGAGTGGTTGTAATCTTACTTTTGAACATAGTCTTGCAATCACCGTGCAGCTGAGTCTGCATATATCTGAGCTGGCCATGAAACATTAAGTTCTCTGAATTATTTTCCATGTAGAATAAAATGTTTATTAAAGGATAAGTAATAAAACTGTGCTAATTTGAAGCTTGCATAAATAGTACTAAAATTCAGGGCACCTGGCTGGCTCAGTCGGAAGAGCAAGTGACTCCTAATCTGCCCAAATCTTGACTCTTTTTTTTTTTTTTAATAACTTTTATTTATTTATTTATTTATTTTTTAATTTTTTTTTCAACATTTTTATTTATTTTTGGGATAGAGAGAGACAGAGCATGAACGGGGGAGGGGCAGAGAGAGAGGGAGACACAGAATCGGAAACAGGCTCCAGGCTCCGAGCCATCAGCCCAGAGCCTGACGCGGGGCTCGAACTCACGGACCGCGAGATCGTGACCTGGCTGAAGTCGGACGCTTAACCGACTGCGCCACCCAGGCGCCCCACATTTATTTATTTTTGAGACAGAGAGAGAGAGAGAGAGCATGAACAGGGGAGGGTCAGGGAAAGAGGGAGACACAGAATCGGAAACAGGCTCCAGGCTTTGAGCCATCAGCACAGAGCCCAACACGGGGCTCGAACCCATAGGCCGCGAGATCATGACCTGAGCCGAAGTCGGACGCTTAACCGACTGAGCCACCCAGGCGCCCCTCAAATCTTGACTCTTAATCGAGCTCCACATTGGGTGTAAAGATTACTTAAATACATAAACTTAAAATAGTACTAAAATTCAACTGTAACCATTACAGCAGTTGTTGAGAACTTAGACTTATAGCATTTTTTTTTTTTTTTTTTTTTTTTTTTTTTTT